>NC_089750.1:26055052-26072552 GCF_040412425.1 Macrobrachium rosenbergii
TAAACAGGAATGAACAATAACGAATAAAGCTGAATACAAATGAACCATAGAGATTCATTATGAAAAATGTAAATCGAGGACAGCGGTTTTTTAAAGGTTAAGGGTTCAATAATTGCCTTCTGATCCATTTTATGGCAGCGACGCGTTAGGTATTAATGCCTGCTTAAAGGGAATTTGTATTCAAGGGCTAAGGTAGGTAACATCGCATTTTATTCATAACACAAGCCGCCGAAAAAGAAGTTAAATATGACTGGTGTGGAAGTGGAAGACTGGAGACTTGAAGGGAAAAAATGAAGAGCAAGGGAATTTGGTTCATTCTTCACAAGCGAAAGTTTCAGTAAGAAAAAACACCGATGAGGAAAAGACGAAGCTCTGCAGGTCTGCCGGTCCTTTCACTTGTCTCATGCAACAACTACAGCGAAATGGAGAGTAAGAGTTATAGGTCAGAAAATGTATAAATGATCACTTCACGTGCCTACATTTTAGATCAAGAGCTCACGGGGAAAAAAAGGAAATCACCGGAATAAAAGACAATCTACGAGAATAACTTTTTCCTTCACTTAATGAGTTCTTAATGCATCATTAGGGCAGCCCTTTAAGCGGCATCGGTGGACCTCTTGTAACTGATTTCTCGTCTGTGGTTTTGACCACATTTTACTTTCGGGCCTTGGACGGATGGGGATGGGACGCTTGCCAGGGTTGGCTGTCGTTTGTTTGTGTGTGTGTGTGTATATATATATATATATATATATATATATATATATATATATATATATATATTTATATATATATATATATATATATATATATATATTTATATATTTATATATATATATATATATATATATATATATATATATATATATATATATATATATATATATATATATATTTATATATATATATATATATATATGTATATATATATATATATATATATATATATATATATATATATATATATATATATATATATATATATATATATATATATATATATATATATATATATATATAGAGAGAGAGAGAGAGAGAGAGAGAGAGAGAGAGAGAGAGAGAGAGAGAGAGAGAGAGAGAGAGAGAGTGTTTTCGATATGTGCAGGGACGTATCCGGGTACGCCTATTACCCAGAGGAAAATGTTTAGGAGTTTCCCAAAAATAGGAACCCAAAATCCTTCTGAGAAAAACCACAACAGCTATTCATTCTATTTTGTTTCTCTCTTACGGACCGAGTCTCCTCCACATTTTGCAAGAAATCCGGTTAAGAGAAGTGGGGATGACAGCGATAGAGGAATGCTGCGGAGGAACCGTTCAAGCTCAAAGAGATGATAACACAGCGAGCGAAACAGCTTGTTTGGTCGAAGCACTTTCATTACTAAGGAACACCACGATTCTAATGGCAACATCCACTTAGCGCCTTGAAAAAAATGAAGACATTAACAGTCCTGTTATTGAAGTTCAAAGCATGAGATTTACGCAAGGAAGAGATTGCTAGCTATTGTCTTCTGCCCATCACAACACGTTTTTTTCGTTTTTTGTTAGAGTATATACCAAAATCATCCGGAGTTTCCAAATGGTCAACCCTCCAAATGCTGATTAGCCCCATCGTTACTTGTCTGTATAGTGTTTTTGGGTGTGAAGAAGAAAATGAAAATTTCTGTCTTTCCACAGGTAAAAGGTGATATACGCAGGAAGTAATTATGTGAAACAATTCCACTTCCTCGCAATATATTTCAGTTTTGGGGGAACATTGTCGGTCGTTTGTCACGTAAAACTGCACTTTTATCTCGTTTTCTTCCATCACTATCATCTCTCCTGTTAATATTATCATCATTAGAGTACAGTTGCCAATTACAACTAAAAGGGGCGACTTACTATTGGCACACTGATTGAAGATGAATGGCCTCACAATCTGAAGCAATCGGAATTAACGGTGTTTAATTAAGGAGTTTTAGAGGGCAAATAAATTATGAATTCATCGATGGTTACTCTACCTAAAATAACAGATCCCACCTACGTATACATATACCTTTTATAAATACATACATCTAGCCAATATACAGCTACTTATTATCAAAGTTTACATTTCACTAAATGTTAAAGTTACTACATTGAGTTACAGCTACTTAGATCCTTGTTGTTTGCGAGTTTGAATATATTCCCAAAGTGTTGCCCCCCGGTATTTCCAAAGGTAACTCATCCGAGTAATAAGCCTAACTTTAACTGTACGTGCGTGTTAACCTTTGATTTCGAAAAATTTTTCACGTATATCTATCTTTCATAACACAAAGCATACTATTTCTATCTTTTATGACATAAAAGCTACAAGACATGGATGATACTTTTATTTGTTGAACATTTGTCCGTTGAAAGAATCCTTGCCCAGCAGAATAACCTGGCTCTCTCACCAGTTCTTGAAAACGTGTTTGGTGAAATGTAAGAGCTTTGCTTAAGCTCAAGTCCAAAAGGCCACGGAGAACAATGAAACTTGAATAAATGTAACGAGTAAAAGAAAAAATGATCAACACTAAAGCAAGACTAACAAGATGAATCAAATAATTCTCTGATTTCAACACTGGCATTCTCTCTGTGCCTCCCAGTATCCGAAACGAGTCATCCTACTGGACACGAATACATCCACATTAATTCAGGCGCTTAACAATGTTGCTTTCAAAGGGCAAAATGACCTTTTACGTCACTCACTTTCTGCAACGACAAATGAATGAAGGCACTTTTTGCATGTCAAGACCGACGGCAGATTAGGGACAATGCATTTGATTAAGGCTCAGCAATGCAACCCATTAGGAGGTGATAATGCCACCTATTGTGCCGATTCAGAGCCAAGAGTGTTCATTCATCAAACTCCGTCCTATTATCAAGGCTTCTGATTCGAAAGAGGCAAGAGCTCAAGAGGACTAACTGTATGCAAAAAAAAAAAAAATAAAATAAAAAATAAAATAAAAAATAAAATAAATATGAAGCGAGCTGGTCACGAAACAATGATTAAAATGGCATTTTAGGATTATCGCCAGGAACACACTGGTATACGTACATGTCAAAGGGATGCATACAACGGCAGATTATGTGCACAAGTGCGTAATTCTTTTGTCAGCAAAATAGGTTTATAAATACAGAATACATTTGGAAATTAAAAAACTGTTAGGTGACGTTCCTATAAAATTACAGGCAATATTTTATATTGGCTTTTTCCTCTCTTTGTTCCATTTGCAAATTAAATGTAAGTCTAAGATTATTGACACATACATTTATCTTTATAATATAAATTAAATATGTAACTTTGAATAGCTGTAAAATAAGTATACCTTAGTTTAAACAGACCACTGAGCTGATTAACAACTCTCCTAAGGCTGGCCCGAAGGATTAGATTTATTTAACGTGGCTAAGAACCAATTGGTTACCTAGCAACGGGACCTACAGCTTATTGTGGAATCCGAACCACATTATAGCGAGAAATGAATTTCTATCACCAGAAATACATTCCTCTAATTCTTCATTGGACGGTCGGAGAATCGAACGCTGGCCCAGTAGAGTGCTAGCCGAGAACGATACCAACCAGTCCAATGAGGAACTTAGAAGAGCTGTAATAAATTAGATGTGTGTAGGAGAGAGAGAGAGAGAGAGAGAGAGAGAGAGAGAGAGAGAGAGAGAGAGAGAGAGAGAGTACGATGTTTTAAATATAGTCATAGCTGAAACGCAAACGCAAAGAAGAAAATTGTCGTAAATATTCCAAATCCCCAACGTCCCCTCGTTGCGTTTTCGCTATGGCCTACAACCCCTTGAGGAAGGAGGATCGCGTTACAAGTTTCAAAAAGATTCCAGCGAGTTACAGCCTCCCGAAGAGGAACTAACTCGGAGGCCGATGCTATCGTCACCAAACGAGATTTCTGTAGTGTTCAGATAACCGCGTGATAAGGCACACCAATTATCGGGAATCGCTTAAGAGGCCTCTCTTCTTAGGTTAGGACGCATCGGACAAAACCCGAGCACGATGAATGTCACTCAGAATTAAACAGAAATTTCAAAGACGATCATCTTTTTCTTTATATAGTTGCGATATGTTTGTTTGTAGAGCCCTCAACAAGTCAGAATGGGAATTCCAAATTCGAGAGAATTTAGAGATAATCTAAAAGGCGGCTGTCTCGGCTACTGAACAGATGATAGGTAAGAATCAGATACTCTTATTCCTTCTGCCGTTGTTTGCTCTTGAAATAGCAAAAAAAAAGCAATATATGGAAGACTATTGTGCACAAATTCAGGCCAATATACTTTACTTTTTACGAGGTCTACGAAATGCAATAAATTTTTTACCTTGCGTGTGGCTTGATTACTGAGGACTTGACAAGAAGAGACTAAACATCCTTCTTCCAACACCATTTTTCCAAGAACGGCTGCAGCCATTTCTTAATCTCCTTACAATATAGCAGCTGCCTTCAAAGCTATAAAATTATTCTGCTCCTGCAACTTAGGGAAAAACCTTTAAGACTTGACGCAACACAATCCATATATATCCACCAAAGAGGTGGATGCAGAGATCAATAAGCAATACTGACAATTTCATCTTTTAAATGCTGAACACATCCTCTGCAGATAATTTGACATCCTGTAAAAGCAACATCACTCACCTCAATCTTGAGCAATCTCGCACTTTCTAGATATTGAGACCTTTCATTTTCTGCACTTCTTTCATCGACGTCTAGCAATTAATTTCTCTGTCCCTTCTTTATCCTGCCAATTCATTACAATTATACAAGCTTAGCACCACCCTGTTGTCCTATATTCTTTCTGCGTGGCCAGACTACGGTGTTTTTTTTTTTTTTTTTTTTACTAATGTTAACATTTGTATTACAACGTCGTTTCTTTACACTGATCACCCTTTCAACCCTCTTTGTTTTAAATATAATATACTAACAATTCGTCTGAACAGTCTCCATCGTTTTTCTTCCATCTACCTACTCCACTTCAATACACAATCTCCTCATACATGCCAAATATTGCTTTACCAGGAACTTCTCTTTCCTCTTAAATTTTAGTAGAGACCCTCCCGCATTCTTTGCTTAGCCCATTCTGTGCCTTACCTTTCAACCTGCCACTAACAGTTACATTTGTTCACTAACGCAAACACCATTCATTCAGCATCCATACTTGCATTCACTACCCCATTTTCCTAGCTTCCATTTACCCTCATAACTTTAATCTAGGTAGCTTTCAAGTCCAGCTTTCTCCGCTTGAAAACATTTTAAAATTTTCACAAATCTTTTCCAGTTTTCTTCACTAACATTAATCCATATTCCCATCTACAAGCAACAACTATTTCATACTCAGATCACAACTTTGCATCTATATTTGATGTCTTTTTCCCTTATTTCTGTCATCACTCTATTCATAAAATGATTATACTGCCCGTCTGAGACCCAGTTTTACACAAAACTAGTCTCTTGCATATCTGCATTTATACAAATGTTTTCATTCCATTATAAATACCACTATTCATTTTAAATACCACTATTCAACTCGAGATAAATTGGTCTCTACACCAAACACCATTGACACCACACCAAATCTATACCAGATTTCTCTAAAACCAGGCATCAAAGTGTTTTATAATAAAAACTTCTTGACCCACATTTCCTCTGCAATGTTCTTTCCTTATCGATCTTTCAACTGTCTGTCAACTATCTATTAAATACTTATCATATTCCTATATAATATATGTATATATACTATATATATATATATATATATATATATATATATATATAATATATTATATATATATATATATATATATATATATATATATATATATATATATATATATGTATATATATATATATATATATATATATATATATATATATATATATATATATATATATATATATATATATATATATATATATATATATATATATATATATATATATATATATATATATATATATATATATATATATATACATAAAGTACATACACATACATATATATAGTATATATATACATTATATATATATATACATATATACACACATACATACATGTGTACTGCTACTTAAAATACAAGAGATGACCGGCCGTTTAATCAAGTAGAACTGGGGACATCATTCCGCAACGCTAAATGATTTCCCTTCACGTAACAAAGCTGGATCATTTGGCGTTCTCAACGCGAAGCCTCATTTCAAAGGGCTTCGCTATTCGGGAATGTCATTTTCCCCGAATTCTGTGACAGAACGAGATAAATTCCTGCTCGATTATTACAATACAAGTGGGAAAGAGCCATCCCTTCCTCTCTCTCTCTCTCTCTCTCTCTCTCTCTCTCTCTCTCTCTCTCTCTCTCTCTCTCTCTCTCTCCGTTATTATCAGCTGGAAATGGCCCACCCTCACCATCTCTCTCAACACGGTGTGACGTCAACGTCACAGGAATGAAAATTGAAGTCTCAGGACTGACGCTGTGATACGCCATTCGGAGGGAAACGCGAAACATACCTTTAATACTACGAGAAATATCATGGAATCATTTGCTGATCATATGCATGAAAGATCACAGCAACGTACTGAGCTGTAGACTTACTCCCTTACATAGTTAACACTTACATAAACATTGTGAATTATTTGAAAACCTTTACCCTGAAAATTTACTTATGTGCAGTTCGGAGGTAAGTGGATTTTTCTTTTACAGTAAAGCAGATAGCTGTTTCTGGAAATGAACCTAGCAATTATCATCTCAAGATTTTTAAATTATATATATATATATATATATATATATATATATATATATATATATATATATATATATATATGAAAATAAAAAATAAAACGTTATTACAGAAAATAAAAAAATTTTTGGCAAAACAGGGAATGGAACGGTCAAGAAAAGTCACCTACGAATAAACAAATAAAAAATAACCAAAATAAGGAAACAATCGCGTTGAATTACAAAAACTTAAATTAACCGTGCCTGTAAAAATTACTTTACCTGTCAGTTTCAATGTAAAGCCTTAAGATAAAAGCAGCAAAAAAACAAAGAAAACAGAGAGGATTTCTTACATTTCGGACGACACAACAGCATTAAAGACGCCTTATCTGGCGTAGAAGCGGCTGTTCGTGAACCTATGAGTAGTTTCTCTATATAAACTTATGAAATTAATACGAAATAATACTTCCGATTAAGCCTTCTGAAATCAGTCAATAACAATAAGTTATTTGATAGATAAGACACGCCCTTCAATCTGTTGGTCACTGGCGGTTTGATAGCAAAGGAGAAGGATGAACAAGAGCGAGGACCAATAACTAACCAGTTTTATTGGAAAAAGCAACAACAGTTGCAAAAAGTAACAAATTCGAGTAGTTAGCTGCCGAAACCTTACAGAAGACTAACTAGCCATAGATAAAAGAATAGTGTTGCACAATAAAATTATTTCAGTAAAATCTTCCTGTATGGACACTTCCAGCTATTCAGAGATTAAGGCAGTGAAAGTATGGGGTTAGAGTGGTAGAGCAGCAAGAAAGAGAAACAAAAGAATAAATGAGAATTAACTCACCTGAGGGAATGATCTATAACTAGGGAATACCTTGCTGCCCTAGATCAGTGCTAATGATAAACGGCAATTTTAAAATTCCCCTCACATACAAACGAAGCCTCAAAATGCATATTTTTATAGAACATTTTTTGCTCAAAATTACATTTTCTTTCATCTCCCAAAACATTTGCACAAATTCGTGTTACACCCTGTATATGATTTGTGCTCCTACCCTGACCAGGATTCGATTTTATGCCTCTTGAGTTAGACTTAGTATAGCAGTCTTTTTTTGCTCGTCCACCAAGAGAGATATAAGTTGATTTTGATGGTCCAGTAAAGTAAGCAACCGTGACATCCATTCTAAAACATAAAGGAAAAGGTTGGAATCCCCGTCAGGCAAGAGGCACATATCACAATTATATAATATACGTTTGTGTGTGCTATTACCAAGGCAAGGTAAATTCGACATTTTTGGTTTAATAATTTATATATATATATATATATATATATATATACACACACACACACACACACACACACACACATATATATATATATATATATATATATATATATATATATCCATATATATATATATATATATATATATATATATATATATATCCATATATATATATATATATATATATATATATATATATATATATACATGCATATATATACATGTATGTGTGTGTCCAATACCATTAACAAAGCGCTTTGAAAAAGTGCCATGTTCTAGCAAGTACGATTGATTATAAGTAGCAGGTAATAACATGATCTACACCATGCGACTTAAGGAGTTCAGATATTGACAATCTGGCGTTATATTATTTGTCCCTAGTTCATCTGTATGAAGATTACTCACCCATGTAGACACACATATGCACACAAACACACACACACACAAGAATGGTTATCTCAGTAACATAAATTGTAAGCTGCTATTTCAAGTTTTGAAAACTCTAGGCGATTAATACTGCATTTAGCAATAAAGCCAAAATAGTATGGACGCTGTAGGACACAGGAAACTTTTCTTTCTTTAGGAAAAAAAGGCACAAAAAAATAAATCTTCCTCTTTATATATGTTACGACCAAGACCCGAAATCGGCCAAAGCTGGAAGTGGCCGAGACCCGAAATCGGCCAAAGTGGGAAGGAGCCAAGACCCGAAATCGGCCAAAGTGGGAAGGAGCCAAGACCAGAAATCGGTCGAAGTGGGAAGCGGCCAAGACCCGAAATCGGCCGAAGTGGGAAGGAGCCAAGACCCGAAATCGGTCGAAGTGGGAAGCGGCCAAGACCCGAAATCGGCGAAAGTGGGAAACGGCCAAGACCCGAAATCGGCCGAAGTGGGAAACGGCCAAGACCCGAAATCGGCCGAAGTGGGAAGTGGCAAAGACCCGAAATCGGCCGAAGTGGAGGCGGCTAAGACCCGAAATCGGCCGAAGTGGGAAGTGACCCGAAAAAAGTGGGAAGGGCCAAGACCGAAATCGGCCGAAGTGGAAGTGGCCAAGACCCGAAATCGGCCGAAGTGGGAAGTGGGCAAGACCCGAAATCGGCCGAAGTGGGAAGGAGCCAAGACCCGAAATCGGCAAAGTGGAAGGAGCCAAGACCCGAAATCGGCCGAAGTGGGAAGCGGCCAAGACCCGAAATCGGCCGAAGTGGGAAGCGGCCAAGACCCGAAATCGGCCGAAGTGGGAAGCGGCCAAGACCCGAAATCGGCCGAAGTGGGAAGCGGCCAAGACCCGAAATCGGCCGAAGTGGGAAGGAGCCAAGACCCGAAATCGGCCGAAGTGGGAAGCGGCCAAGACCCGAAATCGGCGAAGTGGGGAACGGCCAAGACCCGAAATCGGCCGAAGTGGGAGGCGGCCAAGACCCGAAATCGGCCGAAGTGGAAGTGGCCAAGACCCGAAATCGGCCGAAGTGGAAGCGACCAAGACCTGAAATCGGCCGAAGTGAGAAGTGGCCAAGACCCGAAATCGGCCGAAGTGGGAAGCGGCTAAGACCCGAAATCGGCCGAAGTGAAAAGTGGCCAAGACCCGAAATCGGCCGAAGTGGGAAGTGGCCAAGACCCGAAAGACCGAAGTGGGAAGTGGCAAACCGAAATCGGCCGAAGTGGGAAGCGGCCAAGATCCGAAATCGGCCAAGACCCGAAATCGGCCGATGGAAGTGGGACGCGGCCAAGACCCGAAATCGAAGTGAAAAGTGGCCAAGACCCGAAATCGGTGTGGGAAGTGGCCAAGACCCGAAATCGGCCGAAGTGGGA
Organism: Macrobrachium rosenbergii; assembly: GCF_040412425.1. Taxonomy (NCBI): domain Eukaryota; kingdom Metazoa; phylum Arthropoda; class Malacostraca; order Decapoda; family Palaemonidae; genus Macrobrachium; species Macrobrachium rosenbergii. The sequence continues at coordinate 26,064,855 of NC_089750.1, forward strand.
AGTGGGCAAGACCACAAATCAGCCAAAGTGGGAAGTGGCCAAGACCCTAAATCAGCCAAAGTGGGAAGTGGCCGGCCAATTTGGGAAATGGCCGAGGTGGTGTGCCCAAGGTCCGATTACTTGAAATTAAGAGTGTATAATGTGTTTTGCCGTGTTTAGTACTAGCCCCTCAGGGATCAAATGTCCCTAGGTGAATTGGTGATTTCACGAATTCCCTGAAAATTTTAGGGATTTCGTGAAATCCATGGTTTCACAGTCTTACTGTAATATACACGTTTAATTTCAAGTAACCGGACCTTGGCCCCACCACCTCGGCCACTTCCCACTTTGGCCGATTTCGGGTCTTGGCCACTTCTCACTCTGGCCGATTTCGGGTCTTGGCCACTTCCCACTCTGGCCGATTTCGGGTCTTGGCCACTTCCCACTCTGGCCGATTTCGAGTCTTGGCCGTAACATATACAAAGTTATCAAATAATCAATTGCTGATTCCCTCAACTGGAAGGACTTGGAAAGCAGAGTGACGTGATACCCACCCGCTCGATGACTTGTGTCAGTGACGCCCTTCATAAAAATGACACCGAGAGAGCAGATACCGCAGTCGACTCTTATGACGCACACATAAAAATCCACCTCTGAGGCAATAAACACGACTAATCCAATATCATCGTGTGGCTTATATGCTATTCTAATGATAATGGTACCTCGCTCCTCCAATGACTTACTCAGTGACTCGCTTGCATGTGATATTGCTATCGCCATGCAGGTAATTCAGAGGTGAAAAATGCACGGGTTAGGACAGAAATACAATTACAGTAGGGAGCAATAAAAAACAAAACTATAGTTGTAATGTCACATTACAGTCACAGTGAAAAAACTCAGCTGGGAAAATCAAATTCTAATTAGAGAAAACTCAGATTGCGAATTAAAACTAAAGTAAAAAATAAAAACACCAATAAAGTAAAACAGAAAAGGAATAAAATAAACTACGTAAACTCAAAACATAATTACAGAAGAATCAACCAGTATATATGTGTACAATGAGGTTTCAAAATATGGATGTAACTGAGAGTCGCATAAAGGAAAAAAAAAAAAAAAAAAATCGTACTTTTTCGTAAGGGAAGGCGAAGTGGTTCCTCCCTCTCGGAATCCCCCCAAAAATAAGCTTTTAAAAATTCTGAACCCTTTACAAAAATGGAAAAGCTCGACTCTTTTCTACACCAGAACATAAAAGTGTTGAAAAATACTTTTCTGGAAAAAGATTTTTAGTAATAAGAAATAAAGAGTGAAGAAATAAAGGTCAAAATTTAATTTCCTTTTGTTTATCAGCAGAGAGTTTTCATATGGCTCAGGGAACTACCATTTATACAGACAGTTCTTTAATAAAACTGAAAATGGGTAGTAAAAGTATAAAAAAATTTCCTAATAAGCAATTAATGGAAATTATTTGAGGGACGAGCGTGTTAAGAAGAGAGAGAGAGAAAAAAATATGATTGTCTACAATAGCCACCAAGAACAGCAAAATGTGATTAATTTCTTGAATACGGGTTTATTTTAATCTACCTCAAGGGGCTCAATAAGTTTAACCATAAAAGAGAGAGAGAGAGAGAGAGAGAGAGAGAGAGAGAGAGAGAGAGAGAGAGAGCCATGAGAATATAAAGAGAATCTTCCTGTTGTAGGTAATGGCAAAACAGTGACCTATGACCTATCAGCATAATGTTCACCTGCCACCCGAGAGTTCGGAAAAGCATCCGCCGTTTACGAAAATGAAAGGTCGCTGATGAAATCGACGTTTTTACCTCCACTCGCCTTCGCCGATGCTGTTTTTATCGAATGCGTTGTCATCCCGAGATAAAATGAAACCTGATGTTCGAAAGTCTATTGCTTCACGAAAACATATTAAAAATTATATATGATCTACATAATCTTTTTATGCTTAAATTTTAAGCGCATCAAATCAATCCAGGAATAAGTGATTCAGAATACAGAGCTTTGAGAATCTAAAAAAAGGGGGTTCAGTTGCGTAACATGAGACTTGCATTTAAAGTAATGAATAAAATAAATTTCATGGGTAAACGGTTCTGAAACCTCTATTTAACACTAAAAAGTTATTAGGGTCCTTAATTTAAAATATACTTTATATCGTAATATCAGTCATTTTGACGATAAGAGGAGTATCCCTGAAGTCTTATTATCGTCATTACACTAATATGTTTATGTAACACAAACAGATATATTAAGAGACTTTGTTAACAGGAATCGTCGGTAATACTCGTTGACTTCTTAAAGGTCATCTTACGGGAAAGGTTTCAGCGCCCCATTCTCATCGCTTGTTATCCTTAGGACTAAATATATTTGACTGAAAATTACTTAAAAGAGAGGTAAAGAGAAAAAGTTTCTTACTGGGTTCGGATATAACACGTCATCTTTTTCCTTTTTCACTGATTTTTTTGTCAGTCAATGGCATACATACATACATCTACACACACACACAGACACATGCATATATATATATATATATATATATATATATATATATATATATATATATATATATATATATATATGTATATATATATATATATACATATATATATATATATATATATATATATATATATATATATATATATATATATATATATATATATATATATATATATATATAGAGAGAGAGAGAGAGAGAGACAGACAGACAGACAGACAGACAGACAGACAGAGACAGAGATAGAGACAGAGACAGAGAGAGCTACAAGTTTAGCTTCATTAATAATAAAATTTTTCTTATTCAAAGTCTTCCTGATTTTCGACGGAATAAAAATATCAAAATTATGTAAATTCCTCTCTCTCTCTCTCTCTCTCTCTCTCTCTCTCTCTCTCTCTCTTCGCTGCATATTCAAGCATAATCTTTTCATCAGATCCGAATGGCTTATCGTTACTGTTAGCCGCAACTGCGGTTCACATTATTTTTTTGATAATGCCATCCATAAACAAAATTAAGAGGATAAAAGCCTAGCAAGCCACGATAGTATCTGAAAAATAATAGAAAACTTCGTAAAAACAGAAAGTAGAAATGAACAAAAATAATCAATATGTAAGTAAACTGACTGGGGTAATCAAATAATGAAATGACAAAACAAGGAAAAAAAAATTATAACAAAAATCAAAAGTTAGTCAATTAACAGAAACCAAAATGTATAGAATAAATGAGAAAATTAACAAATACAAAACAAAAACAAAGTAAAGAACCCTGTTTACATAACCCAATAAACTCACTGTCTCGCTCTGTGCATCACCTCGTGATGAACTTTGCCTCCCCATGCTAAGAATAGCCAGGTGACACAGGTGTGATGGGGGTGGGGAGATCATCATGGTGGTGCTGGGGGGGGGGGAGGGGTGGAAGAAGACGGGTTCGACCTGCTTTGAACTCCGTAAGCGGAGTCGAAAAAAGCTAAAAAGAGGTAAATAAACCTCCTTTCCGGCTTTTGATCTCCTAAAAACACGTGCTCGTTTCATGCATGCGTTTCTATTGTTAACGTCGGCCTGACCTTTGATGCAATCGATATGGTCATTGCACAGTATCAAGAGAAAAACAGCTGACTGGCATTTTCGTCGTTACTGTTGTCGTCTTTGGACTTAACAAGAGGTCATCAGAATTAATTAATTAATCAATTAATAATATGTGCATGTGTGTAAACACGCATTATGTATGTATATATATATATATATATATATATATATATATATATATATATATATAGTATAGTATGAGAGAAATGGAAGATGAGGTTAAGGGGGTGAATGACGATAATCACTCTGATATCATTATATACTATGAATAAACTATTCTTTGGAGGGAATATTAATTCTACATTTCCATGCAATGATATCATAATCATTAGTTGTTCCACATTCCGGCTATATATTATCATAAGCAGACACTACGAGAAAGAGCACTGCAATTAGTTTTTCTTATTCTGATTTTTTTCTGACTTTAAACAAATAAGAGGATTTCGAAGATAGGGCTCTGAATTCTGAAACACGGCGAGACCATTATTATTACCTTATAACAAGTCAAATAACTCAAATGGACACAGGCTTGCCTAACGAGACTCGAGAGAATGTAATGGCTATTCTTTTAAAAAGCAAAAAACGAGCATAAAAGAAGAAACTGGCGCCATATATATATATATATATATATATATATATATATATATATATATATATATATATATATATATATATAAAAAGATGTATTTTTACATAAATCTTTTTCATTATACGCATCTTTCCGCCTTTTGGAGGTAGTACTATCTAAAGGGTACAACCCTCTAGTTATCTCATCAAGTCGGGGTGGGGGTGCTAGCCTCAAGAACCGTTTCCTTAACCTCTGAGCGGGGTTAGAACTCCAGATCACGCAGTGGAAAGTTGCAGGCGATCCCACTAAGTTACCACGGCCCATACACACACACACACACACACACACACACATATATATATATATATATATATATATATATATATATATATATATATATATATATATATATATATATAAAATCATGATAACTTCCTCCAGCTATCAGAATTACTTTGGTAAACCTCGGATACTATTATTATTGTTCTTGACGCTACTGAAAAAATTAACAAACATATAGTATACATATTGATCGAATGTATATTGGTAATGGAATGCTAATATTTGATGTTTTCGTAAAATTTTTTTGAAAGGTTTTTCACTAGAATCTACCTCTTGAGGAACAGATTTTCACTAAGGACATTTATTTCTTGAAGGAAATGGTTTTTCACTAACAATTTATTTCTAGAAAGAAATAGTTTTTCGCCAGCAGAATTTATTTCTTGAAAGAAATACTTTTTCATTAAGATAATTTATTTCTTGAGGGAAATAGTTTACACTAACAGAATTTACTTCTTGAAGGAAACAGCTTTTGACCATGAGAATTTATTTCTATAATGAAATAGTTTTTCACTAATAAAATTTGTTTCTCGAAGGAAATAGTTTTCCATTAACAGAATTTATTTCTAGAAGGAAACAGTTTTTCATTAACAGAATTTATTTCTAGAAGGAAATAGTTTTTCATTAACAGAATTTATTTCTAGAAGGAAATAGTTTTTCATTAACAGAATTTATTTTTTGAAGAAAGTAGTTTTTCACTAAGAGAATTTATTTCTAGAAGGAAATAGTTTTCCATTAACAGAATTTATTTCTAGAAGGAAATAGTTTTTCATTAACAGAATTTATTTCTAGAAGGAAATAGTTTTTCATTAACAGAATTTATTTTCTGAAGAAAGTAGTTTTCACTAAGAGAATTTATTTCTAGAAAGAAATAGTTTTTCATTAACAGACTTTATTTCTTAAGAGAAATAGTTTTTCACTAAGAGGATTTATTTCTAGAAGAAAATAGTTTTTCACTTAGAGAATTTAGTTCTTGAGGGAAATAGCTTTTCACAGAGAATTTAGTTCTTGAGGGAAATAGATTTTCACAGAGAATTTAGTTCTTGAGGGAAATAGCTTTTCACAGAGAATTTAGTTCTTGAGGGAAATAGCTTTTCACTAAGAGAATTTATTCCATGAAAGAAATAAATAAAGGTGATCCTGTCTGGCAACGCTTTATCCCGATCCAACAACCATTAGAATCGAGTTCCAACACTATACCATTCTATCCCCAAGAAGAATGCAATTTTATTTCAGTTTACTCACATAACTGTCAAACTCAGACATGATACCGAGGCCGAAGTGAGCCCATCTTTACTGAGATAACGCAATACTAAGTGTTTTGTAATCGGCAGAAATAAAGTAATACTTCTGGTCATCATTTCATATTATACACACACACACACACACACACACACACATATATATATATATATATATATATATACACACATATATATATATATATATATATATATATATATATATATATATATATATATATATATATATATATATATATATATATATATATATATATATATATTTATATGTGTTATGGGCAGACCTCTTGAATAAATTTTCCTGGGGATGTTAATTTCTCAGACTGGAAAGCGTATCGTAAAAATTTATGGAAGCAGGTTCGTAAGAGTTACATGCGGCAGTCATAAAAATTCTAGTGATCAGAACCGGCAATAATTCATTATATTGAACGAAGTTCAAGGTTACGTTCTATCTGATCTGAAAAGTTGAACAAGGGAGAAAAAACACTCACGCATATCCACCTGTCTAGGAGAGAGAGTCGGGGGGCGGAGTACTTTCCCCCAAGAAATATGTGCTACTTTCTGGAATGAGAGAGAGAGAGAGAGAGAGAGAGAGAGAGAGAGAGAGAGAGAGAGAGAGAGAGAGAGAGAGAGAGAGATTCCTTTCACCCAGAAATATGAAGACTTTCCAGTGCTACCGAATAATACAGATGCTACTGATTACCAAGGGGCCTTTTCCTCGCCAATATTTATGCTAAAAAAACCCTATGGCTCATCAGAAACCTAATAAAAGTTGAACATAATACTAAATATCAGCGAAACTCAGAGAGAATCATCTTATCTTACGAAAGGGTAAGAAATACTTCGTTGATGCCATCCAGTGTTATTTGGGGCAATAATAAACACTCAGTCTGGTGTTTTTTTTCCTCTTCCCTCTTTCTCTTTCCACACTGGCTTCAGCCTATAACAGTCGACTAACAAGTAGGAACCTAATTCCTTGTTAGGGTCATCAGAGGCAAACTGGATTCAAGAGAACGCGCCAGTATTTTTCCTCCTTGCCTGCTCTGAGTATCGAGCAAGGTACCTCTGTTCAGCAAGGCGAAAGAGAGACAGACAGCCAGATTAAACGTGCAAAAACATTTCAAAGGAAGACCCTTTTCTGATTCAGTATCGTCTTCATTGTTATTATTTCACCAAGAACGTTTGACGATATGGTGTAATTAAGGCTATTTAAGACAAAATCAGTGTTAAGCAGATTTCTTTTTCAGTTGTATAATGTACATCAATCGAGACAATAATCTAATAGGGAAATAAATCTACAAAGTCCCTAAAAACTAAGAGTACATTTTAGAGTTTTTCTTGACGCTCAAAATATGTTCATCTTTAACTCTTCAATTCTGGGTAAAATCTATCTAATATTTTTATATTATAATACTTAATTTTTAAAGTTTTATCACTGTATCGGTATCTCATTTTTCCAGTCAGCAAACGGACCCTTTCTTAATTTGTTTTCCACGCAAAAGATAATAAAATTATCTTTTCACAAGATAACACTACGATTTCGTGTCTTCATGACATTTCATAGCACAAACATACAGGTCCGCGGTCTTGGGCTGCATCCTAAAATCAGCACATTCACTCATCCAAATAGAACTACACCTTAATCTTTTAGTTATCAGCATGCCAATGTATTTTCATGACTGTGAAGCGCTTAAGTACTTATTCACATAAAAACATAAAACCACTTAATGATGTGAAACTTGAGTATTCTTATACCGGTTAAATGCATAAGCAGGCATACGGTTCCGATAAAGTTTAAATACATGGAAGCTCAGGTATCGTATGTCGACAGTGAGATGCAAAAGTATACACCTCCTCTGTTATGGTGTCAACGAATCTCTTGACAACAGAATCCGGGTATTCTCAATGCTTACAGTAGAGTAGAACATCCAGCATCATTAGGCTACGCAAATTTAAACCAAT
>NC_089750.1:26077552-26092552 GCF_040412425.1 Macrobrachium rosenbergii
AAACTACACATGTCACTCGGTGATTTCATTCTTTGTACTATCTTGTAGTAAAAATAAGATAAAAAAATTGAATGCATAAAAGTTCAAGAAACATTTTTTTTTCAGAGGCCATCCCCTTGTTACGGGAAGCGGCACATAATTGAATAAAGTTCTCACACACACATACATGCACAAGTCCATATGAGAACGCCCACACACATAGCAATTTCGGAGATATGTCTCAGACTATGAGGTAAGATAAGCAGACAACAAATCAGGCCAAGTGATAAGTGCCGGCAATCAAAAAGATTTACAGCCTGCAATTTACAAAGCAAAGTTTACAACGAAAATAGAAGCCAAAGAGCAATGTGAGGCCTAATCCTCTTTAGGTGTTTTTTTGTATATAAAAATGATTAAGGTCACATAATTACGTTTATCGAGAATAAACTGTTACCAACAGAAAAATAGTTATTATGATAGGAGGAAAGTGCTGGCAATCGTTTTTACATCTAGTTAATATTATCACTCTACATCAAGGGTATAATGTTAGAACTTTTGACCTACGAAGTTAATAATTATTTACTGTAGATAAAGGGATTAACTCTATAAATACGAAAATAATACTTAAATGAATGCACAGCTACTTCCTCAGTCTAATGGTAATATTAAGCTTGCCTAGATAACGCCTTTTAACTCTACTCAAACACTTCTCACAGCACGCCTACACACTAAGATGACTTACTCTCGTATTACAGCGGTATGGATCACGATGCCTCTCTCTCTCTCTCTCTCTCTCTCTCTCTCTCTCTCTCTCTCTCTCTCTCTCTCTGGCATGCTCTAAACGTCATTATGTTAATTATCTTGTCAGTCTTTACATAAAAAACATATTTCAATTTCAATAATAAGAGCAGCTTAAATAGTTCAATCATGACTCGAATTTATAAAAAGGATATTCGACTCAGATTACTTTTTAATGATATTATGCATATTAAAGTTACTTTACAATAGAAATGAAACTGTTACATCAGCCTCTCCCAAATTTCATCATAGTCGGCGAAGAAGCATGCTAATTTCTTCATGATGTCGTATATACAGTATATGTTGTATGGAAAAACTCATACAACTCTGTTTTTCGCCTGCCGTCGGAAAGTTGCACACGTTGGTAGCTGACCGCAACGGCCTTCGAGATCTCTCTCTCTCTCTCTCTCTCTCTCTCTCTCTCTCTCTCTCTCTCAAAATATCATAAACTATTGTGTGGTAATTATACCCTGTGTACAAAAATAGTTTATCCTGTGAAGCTAACATATAACAAGTTAAAAACATGGTAAATAAGAAAATTGCTAAAAGAACATAAGAATGCAAATGATAAATGAACATCTGCCCCAAAAACCATCTTAGTAAACACCAAAATTATAAATGGGATTCTTCCCCATTTCAACTCCCTAGTAATAATAATTCGTCTCCATTGTATTAAGAGTCTTTTTGTCACAGTTCCTGTAAATGACCACTTCCCACAACAGTTATGTTACATGCATGTCTGTGCGTATGCATGACGAATCATGGCTCCAATGAAACATCCTTTTCAGCAAGGAACCGGAGCCTGTAATTCCAATGTATGGCTATCGCTCTTTCTCGCCCAGCAATGCCATACATTTCACAAAATGCCTTTTCACCTAACGTCTTCCACTGCGCACAAACTAATACACATATCCGGTTGGCACACCTAAAAATACGCTTAAAACATTCTACTTAGAACACAAAGACAGCAAGCTCCCCCCATCACACGTGTTGCTGAATTAGCTTGTATCCAACAGTAGCTGTAAACGAAAAATGTTGAATAACAGACGTCCAGGTCACGTTCCTCTTGCCTGCGAAACTGATAAACATTGCAAGAGCCCGTATTGTCTCGAGCATGTACACAAATTCCTACATAGACACGTGCACACATATATATTTTAAACACTTTAATTTTTGCAGCTTATAAATCTAAATTAAAATCAGACCAAAAAAGGCATAATTAAATTAACTGATTGGTTGACTTAGTAAACCACTGTCACAACAATGGTCATCGACGCCAGAAGTACCTAAAAGCATCCGCATAAAAATATGTCTGGACACCGTAAAAAGGAGAAAACAGAATAGAAAGACTGCTACGCTATTATTCCGTCCATTTCCCTAAATACCCTTCATTCTAATTACAAGCATGAAACGAATGGTAATGCACGCAGCGTGACTTATACATGTTATTACTTCGGTGTCAAATGGATCCGAGCTGGTCACACATTTTTTGAGATTTAGATAAAGGTCTTCGCTTTGTCCAGTGATAGCTAAGCTTAGGCTAGAATGTGAGGGGACATTACTCAAAACGTCATGCAAGGAGATAGGAAATCCTCTAATATGTTAAAGAGTGAAGCACGCCCACTTGCTCATTTAGTGGCAACTGTCTGACATAAAGGTTTCTTGTCCCTTGAACTAGCAAGTAATGAGTAAAGGAAGTAAGTGATTACGTGGGCGCGCGCGTGCGGTAAGACAGATAGATACATACACACACACACAATATATATATATATATATATATATATATATATATATATATATATATATATATAAAACACATTAATCATACTCAGTTCAAAGCCTCGGAGAGTATTATGGCAGAAACAGCTTACTAGCTCTGACAGCACATCTGATGAACGAACAATTGAATACACTGCTCAGCAAACAGAAGGAAAAATGGATAAACGATAACCCAAAGACCTAGGGGTCAAAAACCTTTCTTAGCGTGATGACAGAAGCTTACCTTTGATTGGTGTCCATTTCATTACTTCCGACAAAGGACAAACTAGCTTTCGTGTCCTTTAATCGATAAAATCAACACATACCACTGGACCCTTTTTACTTTGGCTACGACCTCAAATGAGCGGTAGAGGTATTCAGGTGAGTTTTGATGTCTAAATATTCAACTTTTATTTCATATGACAGCATATTTTGGAATACAATCCATCTCACAGTTTTAAATATTCTCATTATTCATAATTACTGCTAGCGAGAAATGCTTCTAAATAAAAGCAAAACGTGTAAGACATAATTTAGCTTTTTGTTTACCAAATGATCTTAATCGCTGTTGCATGTACTAACTATCTACCATTAGTAATAATTAGGAAATATTTAGTCAAATACAATGAGAACAATCGAATAAGTAACCACCACATAAATATTAGCATCATCTCTACAACTAATATCAATATTCTGATTAATACCGACTAGTGTGCATGTTGAAAATTTCCAACCCCATCACAGTCGATATTAACATTCAAACACACCATGTGTTCCTGTTAACATTTTCATAATATCATAACCACGTATCATATCAACACTACAAACCCAGTTTATAGTAGCAAAATCAATAGCATCAACTGCCTACAACACTGCTATCGCAACTATGGCCAGTATAGACATCGCCATAATGACCCGATATCAGAGGGAGGCTCTGAGCTGATTTGAAAGCCCCGCAGGGCAGAAGAAGGAAAAGGGAAAAGATCAAAGACCCAGGCAGCCTTTTAACGGCATGAGGCCATCTCATCCCGAAGAAGCTGTTCAATTCTATTTGACTCTTTCGGAGGACAAAAAGACCCTCATCAATTACACAACTTTTAGCTCCTAGCCAGGCATCAAGAAGAGTGACTGACGAAATAAAAGGCGAAAACACGGATACGAATCCATCAATGACTGGGACCAAAATGCATCCTAAGACAACTAACGACGTAGTAAAAGGCAGAGAAAAATGATTTTTGGTTTAATTCGTAGGTTGGAAAAAAATACATAAAAAATAGCCACTAAAACTTCTATTAAAGCAGACTGCATTACGGAAGGGAATGTAATGATCGAAATATAAGTCCGGTTTACAAAATAGAACAGGAAAACTACGAGATATCAGGTATTATTTTGCAACTTTCGACGGAAAACTCTCCAACAGTTACCACAGTGGGTCATCATCAATATAATTTCAAGTTCATGCAAAAACGCAAATATCGTTAAATTCAAATTCTATTTGTACTGACATATTAAGCAATTGTCGCCTACTCTTAACAACCGAATTACCTTTGATATAGAACAGTTTTAAAACCATTCAACAAGCACCACATAGTCTTGACTTTTCGCCTCTATGATGCTCTACTTTGCTTACTTTCGACTTTAGTCTCTCAATTTTATAATTTTATTCGTAATTAAACTACGCTGATTATTCCATTTAATTTGCATATTTCGCCTATTAGTTTTTGCAAAATCCTCAAAGATGATTAACACTGACAGCAAGGGATTACCTAAAACTCAGCTGAGTCTTATGGTAAAAACAAGATAATGTATGTATTTTCAAAATGCTGTGTACGTACATACATACATACGTGCATACATATGAGCGAGCTTGTGGTTATTCACTTTGTCGCGAAAGGGGTACATTGATGAATCTGGACTTGTAGGTACATATATGTTTGATTTTGTTTCAAAACGATTTTACTTGTAAATTAAATCAAAGACAAAGTTGATGCCCGCACGGAACAGTTTCATAATGAAGGCGCGCGAGCGAGCGCACCTTCATCAACTTTGCTCAGCGAGAAAAGACTGTCGCCTTAGGACTTTACCCTCCACGGGCACAAACTTCATCAGCGAGGCTCATCAGTGTTAAAATAGGACCAAAGTCTTGACCTCCGGAGCGTATTAACCCCAGCAAGAAGGGGTCTGATTCTAATAACAACTTTGATCGTAGAAGCTGAGATAATATGCTTTCAGGAAAAAACTTGACATCGCTTATCTCCTTTAAACCGGAGATAAGACGCCAAAGAAAATTTTAAAAATACAAGAAAGAAAAGACTTCATTTATTCCTAGCATTCAAATAATTATCAATAAAATAGAAATGATTATAATGGGCATCAAAACTTCAGCATAAAGCCCTAAGCTTGATGTAGTGAGTACCATAACATTACCTCTGCGGATACTGATTCTACCTTTAACTCATAACTTTACGCACGTTGAATGGATTAAGCGCCTCTTCGATTTCTGTTCTTCCCACAACCGTAGGAGCTAAAACTCCGAACCCTGATTTTGTTGAGAAATATCTTGAATTAATATTAAGTAACTCACTGAAATACGATAATGGCGACAATTATAGGGAAAATGTCTTTGAGAGGCAATTAACATAATCTTATTTTGTTTACGTTGTAACATAGATTATTATTTCTTGCCGCAAAGATTACACTGAAATATCAAAGTTATTCCATTCAAAATCTACTAAATGTAGAATTCCTGTATTCTATGAGTATAGTTTAACCTTCTTTGCCTGGCATACGTTTGTCCTCATTGATATAAAGGTCACGAGTCGGCATTTCACAGAGTAAAACAATTTCGGCACGGTCCAAAATGTTTCCCGTTGTTCCTTTTCCAAATTCAAATGGTCCTATACTAAAAGAGAGAGAGAGAGAGAGAGAGAGAGAGAGAGAGAGAGAGAGAGAGAGAGAGGTCCCTTTGAAAGACTTCATTCGTCTCCTCAACGGAATTAAACATCCCCAAATTCGATCATCCCTCACTCCAAGTGTTCGAACTTGTCCTAATCGAATGCAATCGTCGCGGTCTTCAGACTTCAATCGTCTCCACCAAGGAGGAGCCATTCGTCTTTCCGTTGTGGTTTTGTCTATTCTGTCCCTTGCAAGGGAATATCTCTTATTGCTATCAGACCTCAACAATCTTTCATTGTGGACACTCAGTCATGTTTACTGACAGAACTGTTTATGATAATTTTATTTTCTGCTTTTCATTATAATATCTAAACGTCTCCTCTAAGCAGCAATTACCTCTTCCCAAGAGAGCTCTCTCACCTATCCCTCACAGCTTTAATCTCGTAACCCATCTTTAAATCTGGGAACTGAAATATGCTTCAAGGAAACCGTAGAGTTTCCTATAATAATACTGGATGTCGTTGCCTTTTGAAGCTGTTGGTTTAATGAGCTGGATCTATTAATTCATCATCAAAAATGTTCTCAAACGTAAAATATTATTTATACAAATGATTTCGTACATAAAACGAGTAATGGTTCTCCATAAAGAGAGAAAAAAGGTTGCCAATACAGTATCCCAATTATTTATTATAAGAGGGAATTAAAAAAAAAATCTAAAGCAAAACAGCATTTGTAGTGAAATGGCTTGAGAGCTTAAAATTCTCAGGAGGATAAATATTGAGCCTTAATATTGCTTAAAAAGGAAAAAAATACGCTGCACAGACAGGAAGTGATGGTAACGAGGACGTTATTACAAGGATATACTAAAATGGGAATAAAAAAAAGGAGCAACGTGGCTTTTGTCTAACAAAACATAGAACTAAAAGAATGTAAAAGTAAGTTACATTTTGAACTTAAAAATATTTTAGAAAAACCGTTAGAGAAACAAATGGTAAATTTTAAAGATATATAAACAGGTATCATAAGCTTGACAAAATTGAAAATATTGAGAAGCAGACTTACTCCATCTACAATTTTGACAAATTTTATCATTTAAAAATAGCAATTATGAACAATTTAATCATAATAACTATAAATAAAAAACGTTGCGCATTTAGGTCTTGTGCTACAAAGTGGAAACGGGACTCTAAAAACAACATATAAGAAAAAACCAAGCTTTGAAAAATTCAGTCAGATTATTTCTCCCTAAATACTAAAAGAGAAAGTTACATTTTTTAGGAAAACTACATCAAATATTTTGTATTGCCAAAAAAAAAATCCTTTAAGGTACTGTGTACACGAAAAGTAGAAAATGGCTCTCGAAAAGATGAATATGTATTAGGAAAAAACTTTCAAAAATTCCCGCAGTGCAAAAACATGTGAAAATTGACAGAAAACAAGCTGAGCTCGAAACCTTACACTTAATCCTTTATTACATGTAGGAATACATTCATTTAACACACACACACACACACTATATATATATATATATATATATATATATATATATATATATATATATATATATATATATATATACATATACATACTGTATATATATATAGTGTGTATGTGTGTGCGTGTCAAAGTCAAAGGGAGAAAGCAAAAATGGAGGCTGAATTGCAAAGAGACAGGAAGTTGCGTGAAACACCATCGAAACTGAATAGTGCAATGAACCGCAGCAGAGTGGACAGAAACCCTATTCATGAGGTAGTAAATCTTGCCTTGGAGGCAAGGAAGAGAAGGATCAACCCCACATTTCCAGGTTGAAAACAAGACTTCACAAAGGCCGTAGAGGGTTTGATTCCCTTACAGTGAATACCTGGTTCTTTGCCTTTCATTTTCAGCAGAAGACATTTCTAACATATCGCTGCGCCCAGAGAAATTACTTCATACATATACTACGGGTGTCTGTTCGGGATTGCTTGAACCTTCCCAATTATACCGTGACTGATACTCATTTCACTGGGAAGTGTGTTTTTCTTGAAAATGACGGCATGCCCAGCAAACAACAGGGAGAAGTAAAAAATGGAGAAGACAAAAAATGGGCAATTTCTCGGAGGAGGAAAAGTTAGATTAACTCAAGGAAAACACAATAAAGAGAATCCGTCATTCTGGAATAAATGGGAAACAGAAGTCAAGGAAACAGCGGCTGCTTTAAAAGAATAACGAATAAAAACCAAAAGGCAGGAGAGGTAGCTTCGTAAGAGACGCCACCTTTTAACTAAACACAAGAGAGAAAAGGGTCCCTTACGGAGAAAAAAATTAAGCGGGGATTTAAACGGAGACGGGCCCTTGACCTAATACATTAATGCCTCCTGATGTAAACCCATGAAGTAGGGGAAACGACACAGGAAGGACCACAAATTAGAAATCAGTATTCCAATAACAGAATGAAAAACTTTAATATATATCACAAAAGCAATCCTTTATAGGATTTCCTACAAAGAAAATGGACACCATAAAAAACACAGATTAATAATTCCTGAACAAATCATCGTTGTGAGTGAAAAAAAAAAAATATGAAGATAAAAGAAATCTATGGCAGAAAAAATGATACATACAATGTTAGAGAGAGAAACGATTAAAACATTTCCATTAGGGGACAAGACGCTCGCCATGCTTCCTTGGTGTCCGCACAGAATCCATATGCTTCTGGCAGGAAAAGTAACTATATATTATTTCCCATAACCGTCGTCAGGAAACATTAGGCAACTATATATTATGGTGAAATCGGGTGACTCGTTTCATGACTTGTCATACGAACCCTATAAAGCTCCAAATATGACTTCCTTCTGAGTCAGGAATCACACAAAAAAAAAAAACAAGTAAAAAATGCTCTGTACAGCGTATAATGCTGTATTAGCCGCGGCCCATAAAACTTTAGCCAAGGCCATGTGGTGGTCTGTCCCCATAGCGTTGCCAGACGCACGATCATGGCTAAATTTAACCTTAAATAAAATAAAAAAAACTACTGAGGCTAGAGGGCTGCAATTTAGTATGTTTTATGATTGGAGAGAGGATAATCAACATACCAATTTGCAGCCCTCTAACTTCAGTAGCTTTATGGTCTGAGGGCGGACAGAGAAAGTGCGGAAGGAAAAAGTGCGGACGGACAGACAAAGCCATCTCAATGGTTTTCTTTTACAGAAACCTAAAAACCCGCACAAGTGTATAAGCTATTTCCATTACGCAACAAACCACACCAGTAAAACTCACGAGACATCACTGACATCCCAGATATCGCCACAGAATATATTTACTTCCTCTACGTGAAGAGATGCCTATGAGCTATACAAAATGAATCTTCAGAAAAAGACCATCAACATCCTTACAGAAAAAAGCTAATATAATATTTATTACAGAGAACATCTGGCGGTCGTATAAATATCTAACGAATGGTTTCATTCCACTGGGGGAAAGGATTACCTCGTCGAGCCCCTCATCTTTTTATTATTATATGGTGGTGAGTATATTGCAGTAGCAGGCCAAGTTCGTCTCTTTTTATCTGCCTTTTCCCTAATCTTTACTGCAACTAACAGCAGTCGACTAACAACCAAGGACGTACCTGACTGTTTAGGTCGATTGATGCACATGGGTTTTCAGGAAATCTCTCGCTCACACACGCATACTCACCCACACGCACACATACATCACAACTACCCACCTAACACTGAGAGAGAGAGAGAGAGAGAGAGAGAGAGAGAGAGAGAGAGAGAGAGAGAGAGAGAGAGAGGAAGCGATCGAGCCATGGTGACTGACAGAGGCCAGGAAATTTGTAGGCATTTTATTTGGAGTCCTGAAAGTGACGCCAACTGCAAGAGGGAGGAACTCCCAGACAGGATATTGTGTAACATGTACCTTTCATGGCTCTCTCTCTCTCTCTCTCTCTCTCTCTCTCTCTCTCTCTCTCTCTCTCTCTCTCTCATTTTCAAACAGCGTTTTGAACCTTTACTTTAATTTAGTGAAACTGAAGACATAACTTTAGCTGAAATGAGAATCGACATAACATTCAGGTTTCGATTAAATCATTATGCAATATATTTAAAAGCATCATCATCCTAACTATGGTCATTCATGTTATTCAATTCTCCTTTTACTGTACATATAAAAACTACCTCACGTAAGCCATTCTACAAATATACCAGTGAAAGCACCACCGTAACCAACTTTTTTTTTTAGCTTAATTCGACCTATTTCCGAATTATTACCATACATTTGAATAAAGCGGTCATGAGGACATTTCAAAAAACGTTTTCAACTTCAGCCGTAGGCATCAAGGCCATTTACACAATTTATGGAATTTAAAAGTTTCCTGTTGTGCCATATCGTTATACATAATGGCGCAATTATACCCTTAATGCAACAACAACGCTTCGCTATTTAATATTGGTATGATATCCATATTTATAAAAAACAAATCGCTCCTAACGGAAAAAAAATCACCGTTACTATTTCAAGCTTTTCCTGCCCCCTTTTTTTTTTTTTTTTTTTTAATGTAGTACACCTAAATTTCAACTGAAAAAAAAAAATCTTTCTAGACTTTCACAGTCATTTGCATTTATATAGCAACCAATCTCCAGCAACTTCCTGGATCTAGGTTCCACAGTCTGGATTATCCCTAAAATGCTGGCGATTGTGTCTCATTTCCATAAAATTTTACTGGAAAGTGGCGAAGGTTTTGCATAATCGTACCACACATACTCTCTTACAGATATAAAACGGAGCAATTAAAAATCTAATAACGCTTGCCTCGTCCTTTGACCATAACCCTCACTTACTTTTGAAAACCTATTCAGACGACAGTTAGAACTCTCAGGTACTGGAGGAGCGAATTCAACTTTCTTGCAATAAATGTGATACAGTGCAGGTTCAGCTTTAGGTTCATATCAGTCACGAGTCTCTCTCCCACACACACACACATACACACGCACAAACACACACACATACTCTCTCTCTTTTGCATACACACAGTCACACAAATACTCTCTCTCTCTTTTGCATACACACACTCACACAAATACACATAAACACCCCCACATCAAACTCAGAGCCACAAAAGACAGAGAGAGAGAGAGAGAGAGAGAGAGAGAGAGAGAGAGAGAGAGGAAGCGATCGAGCCATGGTGACTGACAGCGGCCAGGAAATTTGTAGACATTTTATTTGGAGTTCTGAAAATGACGCCAACTGCAAGAGGAAGGAACGCATACACGCATTCAGTGCGAAAATTAATAAAAAAAAATAATTCTCTTCCTTCGTGCGTATGAGTATTTTTCCCCTCCCACTAATTCCACCATTGCGCCCCTTTCCACTTTTCGAGAAATATGAAAAGTTCCTTTTAATCTGCTCTTGAATGTCATCATTCTTACATGATCTGACTTCACAGGCAATCCTCATTACAAGTAAAAGGTTTACTTGAACTCTGACCTATTCTTCAAGTTAAACTATTCGTTTTCGCTTAATGACCAAAGCGACATGAATAAACCGTGAAACGAATCCGTGGCTTTTATGACTGACGGATATGGATATATATATATATATATATATATATATATATATATATATATATATATATATATATATATATATATATATATATATATATATATATATACATATATATATATATATATACATATACATATATACAGTACTGTATACATACTCTATACACACACACACACTTATACAGCATATATATATATATATATATATATATATATATATATATATATATATATATATATATATATATATATATATATATTGATCAAACAGAACATTCATATATATGAAAATAATTCTGTTAAATCTGTATAAGATTTAAAAGAAAAAACACCAGAGAATTACCATATTTTGTTTTCAATCTCCACCAAATATCAGAGAATTTATCATCTCATTAGACACCTGAAAGAGAAAAACCACGCTACAGTGGTAACAACAAATAAAAAAAGAGAGTTCCTCAGGTTTACAGTCGAGGCAGATGAAAAATAATATTTCTCTCGATAATCAGTGGTCACCATCCAAATATGGTGAAGCAATCGTGACAAGGCACAAAACATTGAAGCAATCATCGTTAACAATGTCCATTAAGGTACTTTTAGAAATGAGAGAGAGAGAGAGAGAGAGAGAGAGAGAGAGAGAGAGAGAGATATGCTTGTGATGCATCTATGTCATCACCTGACTAGCCATGGATAATGAAAGATAAGGACTGATTTCTGTGTTGCAATGCTAATTGAAAGAAAAGTCTCTTTCCACATAGAAATTGTTGATAAAATTACGCTAATCTAGGTAAACATACGCTGTGCAGCAAACAGGTAAAGTAGGAGTTGGAAAATCCTCGCGTAATTAATGAATGAACATTAAGCAAAGGCACGATAAAAATATAATGCAAGACTACAAAGAATGACAAACAGGAAACAAAACTTAACAAAGCATTAACGAAATATCTATCTAAACCCCAGAATTATACCAACCTGAATCGTATGGTATCTCAGAGTTACAGATCGTAACGAGGAACGAGAAAAACATTCCGATCAAAGACTGAGAAAGTGTCTCGAAGGAAATCATACAAGCACGAATGCTGACCAGGATCCAGTTGCTTACATAAATACCGACATATAACATTAAAAAAAACAAACGTATATCATCATTAAGCGAAACGATATACATTTTAGCATATTTCTCAAACACTTCCTTCCAAAAAAAAAAAAAAAAAAAAAAAAAAATTCCATAACTCCGTACCCGAATGCTCTTCCAACCGAAACGTCAAAACTTCCAACCATTTAACATCCTGTGGGATACAGAGCTAAATGACAGTGGGCATTTTAGTCTGGTCTGCATTCACCGACCCGTCAAGCTGCGATAAATGTTGCATGTTGGCCCTGATCGTTTGCAGCTCTCCGTCAAACGCTCAGGATTTTGAGAGGCTTTCAATAATGAAAACAGTAATTACGAAAGTTTTGGGGATTTTAGCAATTTCGATGTGATATTGTTTGAGTTATGTGTTCTGATAATGATGATTGTTCATAAAGCAATTTAGTGATTCTGCTAAACTGGAAATAATTCCGCTTTCAATAGTGAAGACAGAAATTACAACAAGGATAATAATAAAAAATAAAACAATAGCTAATATATTGCATTAAATTCTGCAGCGCCTTATATTATCAAATAAACGTATTATTACTATTATTATAATCATTTTTAAAATAAATAAAATTTATTTCTATCATACAAATCAACAGAAATAATAATAATAATAATAATAATAATAATAATAATAATAATAATTATTATTATTATTATTATTATTATTATTATTATTATTATTATTATTATTATTATTATTATTATTATTATTATTATTATTATCAATAAAGCAAAGCAAGCACAAACGTCAGACAATTCCTGCACAGCATAGCTCGTCCATCAGGCTCAGATCTCTCAACTATGCTGTCTACAGTCCTCTGACCTTTCCCGACTAGAAACTGCATTAATATTATGACCTTCGATTGGCCGACTAATGCGCACAGCCTTGTACCATTCTTTGGGACAAAGATAACTTATAGTTAAGAATGCAAAGTCAGGAGGAATGTTAAGTGTTAGTATGCACTGCAGCACATATTCATTAGACGTGACTCAGACATGACTACGTGTGCAAGAATAATAATAATAATAATAATAATAATAATAATAATAATAATAATAATAATAATAATAATAAACAAGTATTTCCTTGTAAGAATTACAAATACAACTACAAAATCTGTTTAGCTCACATTAACAGAAAACAGAACTTTCCAAAAACCGCTTCCTTTTAACTGCTATTCAAAACGTTACATATTAATGTTAAACTGCCATAATATTACGAAAACTTTTCATTTTCCTGACCCAAAGTCCACATGTGTTTCAGCAGAGTCGAGTAAGATTATTCCTGTTTATCTACGAAAAGAGCCAGAGGAAATATTTGCTAAGCAACTTTGGGTCTGATCAGATTTTATACAGGTGACCGCAAAGGATGCCAGATAGCTTCGGCACATAAGCCCCTTGAACATCAAGGAGGTGGGACTAATACCCTTACCCCCAAAAGAATTGTTAAAACCAAAATGATAAAAGTGAAAAAACTTTAGAAAAAAAAGGGCATCACTTTTATACAAGAACTTCAATGTATAAGTTCTGTATTAAAAAATAGTTGTATGTAAAAACAAACAAAAGGACTCGATCATGGAATAGTCCGCTTCTAATCCTGAGAAGAAGTCACGGAAAGAACTTTCCTCAGCACCGGTACTAAAGAATGGTTATTCCCCACCGTAGAAAATTAATGAGAAATCGATATTCATTATCTTTCTCTCTTCTCCCTCCTCTTTCTCTCTCACTCTCTCTTTCTGCCAATAATCTGTGCCTTTGCTTGCATCTACTTATCTCTGTTTTCATAATAATCTAATTCTCTCTCTCTCTCTCTCTCTCTCTCTCTCTCTCTCTCTCTCTCTCTCTCTCTCCTCCACACCAAATGGTCGTTTTCTGATGTCTTAAGAGATCATCATTCGCAAACCAACTGAAGAAGATTCATCAGTGTGAATATCTCATGGAGCTTGGCAAGTAAGAGGATTACCTTAATACCTTTCGGGTCGTTATCCAAATGTTATCTTATGACAAAGGCGAAAGCGATAAAGGAAGGGAATACGAGAATCGGGAATAATCTAGGAGTACGCTGCTTTGAAAGGGGTATGCGAGAAAAAAAATTAACAAGAACTAAAAATAAATGTTAACCAAACAAATTCAACATAGAGTATGAGAAACAAAGCAAATTAACTTACATGGAACGAAGGAAATCGTTACTAACGACAAACAAGGATTTAGAAGAAGGGGGGAAGACCATTATCGTCAAAGCAAAGTACAAAATCCCAAGGGATAGGAAGTCGATAAAAATCGAACGAGAGACCCTGAGCCCTTTTCAAGAAATCTCATTCAAGTTTCAGCGGTGCACGCTCCCACGTTCTTACTTGCCTCATTCGATGCTTTCGCTGGGCACGTCAAGATAACCTTAATTTTAGTCAAACTTCCCATTTGCTGATCTATGCTGAAAACGAAAAACGCTTTGTGCCATTCTACAGCTAGAGCAGACTAGGCGCAGCTCAAGTAGAAAGAAAGATATTGCAAGTTGAATCGAGTACAAAAAGAATTGCAGTACTAATAAATAAAAAAAAAGTTTTTAATTTTCATATGCAGATAAAAAAAAATGCCTAGCAAAGCGATAGGCCGACGCTTAATTCAGCACCTTCCTGGCAAAATTCTTGCATGAGAGCAAGAAATGGCTGATGATATTCGGTGATATTTCTTAACACTGGAGACAAATTTCGAAGATATGAACAACCAAACTGATACACAGCTTCGAAGAGTATGTCTACGGCATATGAGAGCCACAGATCTTTAGCTCTTCTCTCAAGCAGAGATCTGAAGCATCCAGAAATTATATGAAAACTTCACTTCCACAACAATTTCATCTCGTGATCACAAATAAACCACTCTCAC
>NC_089750.1:26095052-26097552 GCF_040412425.1 Macrobrachium rosenbergii
TGAATAGGGGAACTGGATATCCAAGCCATTGGCTTCATCCCTTGACCATGAGTTACCGAAAGCGACCCATGCATTTCTATGACCGAATTCGTTGAACCCTCGCCAACTGGACCCCTCTATAGCTGCTCATATGCAACTTTATCTCAAGTGAACGAGACCTTTAATCCCCGTGCAGAGAACACTGATCACAACCGAACCTGCTGTGCTGACTGAACAAAATTGCATAAAATCGCATTTGGTAAGTTTCAAAGAAAACTCTCAAAAGCAAAACACTTTTTGTTTTTTCCTAACGCAGCAGCCGATGGGACGGGCAACCTAGTGGTCTCTAGACCTTGCTTACACCAGTACACACTTGACGGACACGAGGAATGTTTGGGGAATTGAAAGGACTTGGGTCTTACCCCGACGGAAACCGTAAGCCTTCATTTTGGAAAAAAGTACAGATGGTTGTTACAGTCACCAAACCGAACAATGAGAGGATCACTGAGTTCCACAGACTAAACGTTAAACTGGTCAACATGGCCTACAAACAGAAAAGATCAAGTGAGGCCACCTAGCCGGGAAGAGAAGATTACCTAAAGCAGAACGCACATTGAGATATTGGCTGACGAACTGCCTTTGATTCAGTCCTGTCAAGAAGGAACGAGAGGTCAAACACGCAAATATAAGAAAAAAGTTCAAGCGAGGACGGATGCGAGTAACGAAAAGCTTTAGTAACTGACTTGAATAATGTACACCGCAATCTTTTCAAGCCTATATTCAAGAAGAAATATGTTAATAGCTACGTAAATGATAGTCTTTAAAAATGGAAATCTTTTATATACACACACCTTCAATCACGAAACCCAACATGCGAGGTCCCAAGAATACTACAGTGCAATTTATTCAAAAGCAACTAAGAGAGAAAGACGTGCTTCTGTACTTCATTACTATCCGTAAAACCCGGTACTCGCTTGTAGCCTACGTCTACTATTGAGCAAAAACTAGGAAAGAAATGAAATAAAGTAAAACCGATTTGTTTAAAAAAAGCTTTCCTTATATTTCGATCATTCTTATGGTCTTCAGAAATGATGATTTCAAGTAAAAAAATTACGTATTCTTATTACAGATGGCAATTACATAATGAACGCCTTTTATGGTCTAAGGGCATCAAACCCAAGAGATAACGGATAGCGTTTCTCACGCTTAATGCCCACCTATAATCACAAGACATCTATGTACCTCGCCATTAATTACCGAGAGTTTTTTTTTTTTTTTTGCCAAACATTTAGTCTCTCAGACCAATATTATCCCACAGAATGATGACAACTTACATGGAAGGATAGATGAACATTTCTTTTTTAGCGAACAACGATGAAGTTTCGTATATTTTTCATTTGAATTATCATATACATGTAAAAATATGATAATCTCTAAAATAACCTTATTGACAAATAATTGATACCTTTCTTTAATATAAATTCAACATCATCTAGGTTCTAAATTCAGACATATTCAAGATATTCTATATATATATATATATATATATATATATGTATATATATATATATATATATATATATATATATATATATATATATATATATATATATATATATATATAAATATAAATTAAGCATAAACGTATGACAACATACGAAATATATCTTAGCAGACATGATGTTAATCACCACTGTAAAATGACCCTCCACTCCAAAAATGATCTCTAAGAGCATATTCTTTATCTTTTTGAATACCCCGTCCCTTCTCTAGCCTATGTTCCCTCCCCAACAAGAAAACTGTTTCAAAATAAATTTACACATTACCTCTCCTGTCGGAGGCGTCGAGGGCGGTGTGGACGACGGTTACCCCAGGGACCACTATAGCCGGCAGAGTGCGGCTCCTGACCAAAGGAGGTCTGGAGACCACGCCCCCTTCTTTCACCGAGCTGGGGAAAAGAGAATAAAAGCTACAATGTAATTTTTGTTATATGTTGGACAATATATATCAAATACAATGAAGTAATTATATAAGAAATATTAGATTAAAAGAAACAAATCCATACATTAATCATCTCCACGAGACTGATCTTAGCCTAAGTAATTCATAAGGCGTATGTCTTCTCCTCAAGCAGTCTAATACGAGAAAGTTTATTCATAATTTTATGCAGTCTAATACGAAAAAGATTATTCATAATTTTATCCAAAATTAATAAGAAAAAATATGGAAGTCTTAGAGACATAAAACGGAATACTGTATGAATAAAGAAACTATCTTAAAGCTCTTTCACGTCATGTTGGCGTCAAGGTATGGCGCTCGGAACGAAGTTATTTTACGACAGAGAATGTAAAAAGTTAGAGGACTGTAAAACTTTATATAACAATTAAAACTCACCATTAAACTTAAATACTCAGTCAGTAGTAGTTCTAATAATTAGTAAGTTATAGGTCTTTATTATAGTATCACAAAACCAGATGCACTCTATCTACTGATAGATGCAGCCAAAAGCAAGTATGAAAAT
>NC_089750.1:26102552-26135052 GCF_040412425.1 Macrobrachium rosenbergii
AAGAAAGGGCCTTATTATCCAGGAGGTGCTGGAGTAAATGTACGTTAGACGTAGAGGGTGCAGTGTGTGTGTTTGTGTTTGTAACGGGATCCAACGCTCTGCAGATAAACCAGCTGTGTTGGTGCATTCAAGTTTTCTGCACAAGGGGTTCAACAATTAATGAACGAAGGAGGCAACAAAATTTTCATTGGTTTTCTCTGAAGCCATCCCCTTTACAGGAAACGTCATAATGCTGACAAAAAATTCATACATACGCTACCTTAAGGGACACTTCAAGTTTAAACTCCTAAAACTATTATAACTATTTACTTCTAGTACCAGAATATACCTCAGTCATCAAAATCGATTCCTAAAGTTGTAAACGATTGGATTTGCCATTCCTTCCAGGATTCACTTCTTCTATGCCAAGAACTGAGGAGGAACATGGTATTTCAAGGGCTTTTGACATGATCTTGGAGAATGCGTTGCTATCAAAGCCCCCCCCTTTTATTTCCATTTTATGTGATCGTTTTATCTCTGTCACAGCTGACAGTGTCACATTCGGCCTCTCCCTCTATCCAGAGATGTCTCGCCGAGCCCTGTTCCTCTTCCTTTCATTTTTATCCTTTTCGTCACCGATGTTCAGATCTCCTCTACTCCACCTATACAAATGGTAATGATTTGACTGTTCAACATGTTCTCCACTCAGTCGTTCCCAATCCCTCTCATTCTTACCAACACCACCTATGACGATCTAGGCTTGCACACCTATGTGGTTTGAGGTACAGGGCAGAAAGACTTAAAGCTCATTGTCCTCAGTGCACAGCGCACTTGCTTTCTCCTGACTTAGAGATCAATCTCATATACAGTACATTGGGGAAATTGAGTTTTCGGCCAAAACTCGATTTCCAGCGTTACGCAAGTACGTTGCGGAGACTGATGATACGAAACAAAGAAGCACAGGAAGGTACACTGCAATATAGTTCCTTATGATTTTTGTTTACCAGTGTTAAGAAATTTAACTTATCATTCATTACATAGACACTTTATTAATATATATTTATTATATATATATATATATATATATATATATATATATATATATATATATATATATATATATATATATATATATATACATACAGTTTTATAAAAAAATGATTTAAACGAAATTCATCAACTACGGCAGATTCGGACACCTACTAAAAAACCACATATTATCAGGCATAGAAATAATTTAATAATCATGAATGTACAAAAAAAATGTCAGAACCAGTCATTCCCATATTTTACCGTCAAGGTAAAATTCACAGTTTTCAGTACTATAAATATGAATACAGTTTCACTGTAATAAATGGAAGAAAATTTTTGTTTAATTACTTCACTTGAGATAGTTTCTGTCTTAATATTCCAAATAAAAACGGCCAAATGGAAGAGAGAGAGAGAACTAAAAGTTAACTGAAAACTTTCAATAACAGTACCGGCCATTTGGATAATTTCGCCGTTCGAAAGAAACAAGAACGACCGCAGACTTCCAGGAAGGAAAGAAATGTGAAAAAAAGCGGACAAAAAGTCCACCTAAATTGGAGGAAAAGAGACGGCAGCCGGAGGAAATGGAGACAGGTGGCCTGCAGGATATTGACTGTCGACAGGTAAGAAAATTGCTTGACGAAGAAGGAAACGGGGGAAATGCCACGAGAAGGAACTCGTTGAAACTGAATGAAATAAACGAATCGACGATGACTGAATAAACAAGGCTCGAGGAAGCTTCAATAAAATGGCTTTCTGCTCCTCGTCCTTTTCCGCTTTCCAAATAAAAACTATTTTAAAGATGATAGATGTTTGCCGAGTTTATGTTTCGGAAGAGAGAGAGGAAGAAAGTCGACAAAAATGCATCATAAGGAATGTTGACTGAACAAAAGCAAAGAGATTCAAACAGTATAGCAAGTGAATCTCTACTACGATACCGAAGGGTATGATATGAATCCATGAGCAAGGGAGGAATAATTATCTCTCAAGAACAGAAGAACTGAATAGACGACGCTGCAAAACTTTCTTCGACAGGTTAGACAGAATACATTGTAAACTTATCAGCTTAAGGGTACGGCTTAATAACGGTTATATGCAAGAACTTATTGATACAACTGCATGTTCGTTCTAGGAACTTTAAGGATAAATATCTACATCTAACATTTAACAAAGCTGTCTGATAAATGGTCTAAGGTCTTATAAATAAGAGGAAAGAAGAGGAATCCTAAATTTCAGTTGTGCGCATAATTCTTCCTCTGGAAATAACATAGAGTGCTGAACATGCAATTGCCAGCAAAATTTAACACAATAAAAAAGGGAGATTTATGGATGTATGTGTATGTTGATGTAGGATAATGGAAAGATGTACAAAAAAGCACATTGCTATACCGAGAAAAAGGCATCTGCAATATGCCAATACCATTAGGAGAATCACCACGAGAAAAAATATAATACCTTCACTATTAATCAGATGAGAGCCCTTCCAAGCACCCTTGAGCAGTTCCTGTCCCCCGGGGGCCCAACCCTTCTTCCAGACCTATACCCGTTCCCTTCCTGGTTTCTATTCTTATTCCGTCTGGAGTCGGAGTCGTACCGAAAAGCCTTTTAACTTTATAAAAGTCTCGCTGAATCAAATCTTCAAGGGGCTATTTCTCCTTGTAGTTATAGTCGTCGCACGAAAAGTTTGAAGCGGATGTGAATATTCGAGCCCGGAAAATAGGCTTAGCCAGTTCTATCCACTTTTACAGCAGCAGGGGAGAGAGAGAGAGAGAGAGAGAGAGAGAGAGAGAGAGAGAGAGAGAGAGAGAGAGAGAGAGAGAGAGAACTTTTAAAGGCAAATTTCAAAGGTTTTCTGACACATCATGAACCATTAAGAAATAAAATATATAGGGTTGAGAGAACCATTAAGAAATAAAATATATAGGGTTGAGATTTTGAAAAAATATTTCAAGAGCTCTGATAAACAGATGTATTCTGTGGCTCTTAACATAAACAGATCTAAATATTCATATAAAAAAAACACGTGACCTATTTTGGAACGGTTAACTTAAATATTTTTGAGGAATTCAAATGAAACCTGCTAACTAAGAGATATGAAGGAATAATCTATGAAGTGCAGTAGCATAAGAAATCAGAACTTTTGATAACTTAATAACTTACGGGTATGTAGTGCACAAGTAATGCACGAGGCTTTTATGACTAGAGGAACTGGTGGAGTTAATGTCTATGAAATACCCATAAAGCTAAACGAAAAAATGGATAAAACTGTCATATAAAAATAATCTGTTTGAATTTATTAAGTATATTCCATCAACAGAAGTTCTATGAATCAGGCCTGAACGGTTTTGAAAGTATTTAGTTTACAAAATGCAATACACTGAAAGGAATAGCCATAATTACCTACAAGCTGGCGCTGCTGAAGCGGATCAACTAATATTAATTATATGCATCCATAATTAACTATCTATCTCACTTTATCCCAAATAAATTTGATGAAATGCAACGGAATAAAATGCAATGACTACGTAGTAATCCAATGCCCAGTGTATCGGATTTCCTGTGTGTGTGGAAAGATAGTAAGAATAAAAAGTTCCAGGTAATTAATGGCGTGTTTGCAGGAGATAAATGGTTGAAAAAATAATGGTACAGATACAATGCAAGACAAAGCCCTTCTTTTATTAAAATAATATATAATACTCCGTCATAAATAGGGATATATTTCTAAAATCAAAACTCTCTTTTGAACAATCCCAGAAGATATGTGTAATCATGCACTGTTTCTGTTGAAATGTGCAACTAATAATAATCTATAATAGTTATTATTATTATTATTATTATTATTATTATTATTATTATTATTATTATTATTATTATTTATACACATATATTATTTTGAAAGAAGCATGACCGGCCATTACCTTGACCATTAATCTGCAAGAGAACCGAACGTCATAATTGAAAGAGAGACAGCAAAGAAAACCCAGAAGAAATTCAATAACAAATAAATGAATAATAAAAATGGGGAGTTTTAAATAAGCAGAAACATCATACTAATAGTATTTCCTTAACAAATTCCCAACACATTCCTTGAAATAAATACTGCCTTAGATAAAACATTTTTATATACATTCGGTATTCACTTTCAATAAATATTACAAAGCTGTCAAGAAACTTTTAAAGACGAGATTGAGAGAGAATCACTTTCAGTAAACAATACATCTCTGACAAGAGACTTTTAAAACGAGAGAGAGAGAGAGAGAGAGAGAGAGAGAGAGAGAGAGAGAGAGAGAGAGAGAGAGAGAGAGAGAGAATCATTTTCAATAAAAAAACACTGTCAAGACTCCCTTAAAATGTGTGTGTGTGTGTGTGTGTGTGTGTGTGTGTGTGTGTGTGTGTGAGAGAGAGAGAGAGAGAGAGAGAGAGAGAGAGAGAATCATTTTCAATAAAAAACACTCTGTCAAGACTCCCTTAAAAATGTGTGTGTGTGAGAGAGAGAGAGAGAGAGAGAGAGAGAGAGAGAGAGAGAGAGAGAGAGAGAGAGAGAGAATCATTTTCAATAAAAAACACTCTGTCAAGACTCCCTTAAAATGTTTGTGTGAGAGAGAGAGAGAGAGAGAGAGAGAGAGAGAGAGAGAGAGAGAGAATCATTATCAATAAAAAACACTCTGTCAAGACTCCCTTAAAATGTGTGTGTGTGTGTGTGAGAGAGAGAGAGAGAGAGAGAGAGAGAGAGAGAGAGAGAGAGAGAGAGAGAGAGAGTAACGCCAATGAAACCTCGCAAAATGGACACAATAGGAATTGGGCCGTCAATTCTCCCAGAACGAGGGAGTAAATGCTAACAAGAATAGGAGGCAAACTCCCACCGGCAGGACAATAAAGGCAGAGAATAAAAAGGGATGAAAAGAACACAAGGCAGGAAGGACATCTAAACAAAAAGGGAAGGGATAAACGCAGGAATTAAAAGCATGGATGGAATCTGACGGAAAATGCCCTTATGTTCCACTCACGAGGGAAAGTAAAGATTAAGGAAAACTGCGTCGTTTAATGCATCACTGCCCAAACTGCACAGCATGAAACAGAATATCCTTGGTAAGAGGTAAAGAAAAGGAAATGAATAATGAAACGAAGAATGATATACGCAAATGAAAATTAATTAACGAATACGGAGCGCAGAAGCAAAGAACGGCAAATGCCATGGGAATGTATGAAAGCACAAGATTAGATATATGCTATTAATAAAAAACACTGGGAATCTGCAAATATAAAAGGAGTTTCTAAACACTACAAACAAATATGAATGCAAGAAATAGGAACAATAAAGCATATGAAACAGAAATGAATGTTGTAATCAAGATGAAGGACAAAGCCATAAAGGTGGATTTTATTGATAAAATGATACAACACAAGATTTGCGAAAGAATTTTACATCTGAAATCTCAAGTGACACAACTGCAAGAAAATGATCACACATTAAAAGATGCATCTGGCTCACTTAATAAATAAATACACCAAATAAACTAATATGACATACTCACCCATGTCAAATCAAAACAGAAATTCTATCAGATATTATCTTGTAAAATCTAGGCGCCAAAACGCAATACCTCTCAACATTTCAACACCCGCGAAAATTTCTGCACCATTTTTGTCAACACCACACACACATAATTCCCAAACACCTTCGAGGAAAAGTAAAACACAAGGGATGTTCGCCCAACAACCGCATCTGACCAAAGAGTTGGGACATCGAATGAACAAACTGAAAAATGCAGATACAAGCTATAATTAAAATGGAATCTGAGAAGGAGACGTTATTCACTTTCTCCCGAAACGTCTTCAGTTCATGTGTGGGGCAACTGCGAGTGAATAAGAAAGAGCAACGGAGAGGCGACTCTAATTACAAGAGTAACAGTCATTCAAGACTGAAGGAGTGGGGACAAAATATAAACAAAAGAATCCTTTGAACAATGAAATGCTATCTCTAATCCCAGTGTTTCAGTTACAAAAATGAAGAACCTCCATTGACAAAGATTTGGAGTTACATTCGGGGGACATGTCAGAACAGATTTTGGTTTTGCTACTTCTACCATTATTGTTATAATGAATATGCACTGTAAACATGAAGTGAGAATATTTGGCAATCAAAGGTTGCCTAAATGACTCCTCCACCAATCTTTTTGTATAAACAGAAGCCGAGGTAGGCATGGCTTCCTTAAAAGAGTTCGGTCGTTTGAAGTAGTTATACTGAAAAAGAATGGTATAAGTTCTGATTAGACCAAAAAATCAAGCATGCCTCGACTTTGCCACTTCCACAAAGCACTTGTGGGATATAACGAGACAGGGAGAGTTGGACGGGGTGCAAAAAAAAAACAAAAAAAAAACACAGGTACTAAGTCTTTCCCAATCAAGATCACTCTGCCTCTTCTTTTTGTGTTTTATTTTATAAAGTACAATTACATTCAATTTTCTCTCCTTGAACGAAGATACTTTCATGCACTCACAATCCAAAGGCTCAAAAGGTCTTTCTTTTCTGAGCACAGGGAATGGGACTAAAATAAATTATGCCCATGATTGTTTCGTAACCTTCACAGAGGCAGCGGTAAGAACGCCGCCATCCCATATAGGAGTAAAATATTAGGTTTCCCTTATCTACCATTGGGGCACAGTATTGGAACCTCTAGGACAGCAAATTCCAGGCATAATTTACATATATATATATATATTACATACATATATATATATTATATATATATAATATATATATATATATATATATATATATACAGTATATATATATATATATATATATATATATATATATATATATATATATATATATATATATATATATATATATATTGTATACTGATACTAAATTTCTGCATTCTCCTCCTTTCCTCTCACTCACTTCTACAAGTATTTTACTTGTCAATTTTCCTCTCTCCTATATTCATACGTGACATTAAGGACCCGGTGGTAAAACCTCTGGTGGCGAAAAATAAAGTTTCAGAAAGATGTCAGGGGATAAAGATTCCCGTAATGAATTTAGCGAAAGTACGAACCAAAGTTTTACACAAGGGCAGGAGATTACATTGCAAACATAAGTATCTAGCAGCTGATTTCTATTAGCTACAGTGACTGACAAATTTAAGAATAAAGAGAGAAATTACTCTGATGTTTTGAACCTACATGCAATCAGTCATGACAACTGAATTAATCACTATCAACTTTAATCTCTACCCTTAATGAAAAGTTTCCATTAAATACCAATTACCATCGTCAACATGCATCAGGGACGTCAGGTATACAACAGAGAAAAGATAATGTGTATTTTAGGACTACTCCAAGGTCAAAAGGCTCCCACACACAAAGGCACACATAAACAAACACAAATAAAATTCTTCCCCAGCAAAACGCAATATCCTTTATCCTTGTTCATTTCTCACGGACAATACAAAATTGGCATCCGCAGAGGAAAAATAACCTCGCAGTAAAACTGAAAGGGGGAAAAAAACAATGCCTCAAAAAATAATAAAAGGAGCGAGTCCAGCAAGGCAATTATTATTGCAGCGTCCAATTTTTCTCAGCTGTATAATAACGACGGCTCAACGCCACGGATGAGGAAGGCAGCAGAAGAAGAGGATCAGAGCGGGGTGGGGGAAGCGAGAAGCGATGCTGCGCAACGATAATGGAATCAGATGCCGCTCATAACAACAGAGGCTCAAGCCGATCGCCAATCACGATGGATGCGACGAGGAAGGACAACCTTGGAAAAGTGGGTGGACAAGAACACTCTGTTCCCACGGAACATAAATGAAATGAAATGAGGAAACGACGTGAAAAGAAAATACGCGGTTGGTCACGATTAACTGTCTTGCACGTGTTAACATTTTTTGGATGATCTTGTTATTGCAACAATTTTGTTGTTATTAGCTATTGTTATAATTAACATAAGTATTATTGAAAAAAGTTTCATTATTATCATTATTATTGTTATTACTATTACAGTACGTTCACATTCCTAGAAATAATTCTACTTCACCAATAGGAGACCAGAATTCGATTACACATCAAAACGTACTTGTGACTATTTCCTGAAAATGCAATAGCGTTCCTCTTAACCTAAGCAGGAAATTAGATAATAGTTGTTAGTCAACCGTGTTGAGTCGTAGCCAATGTAAAGAAGAGCATGGGGATACACACAACTTCCCAAAGAACTGCTGGGAATCGGAGGGATAACATCGGAAGGATAACACACTACAGATACCCCTCTAAGGGAAAAATCCGTACTGTGAATACAAACATACATACATACATGCATACATATACATATATATATATATATATAATATGTATATATATATGTATATATATATATATATATATATATATATATATATATATATATATATATATATAATATTGTGCATGTGTGTACAAGTATAATCATATTGGGAATGTTTTCTCTAAGAAGACGTTGTACTATGTAAGCAGACGAAGCCGGCTGGTGACAATTCTTCGAATGGCACCAGGTTGCTATTTGTAATTTTCAATACCAAATTAGGGTGATTTTGGTATTGGAAAATGCAATTTGTTATTGAAAAGGCTTATATTTGGGTTTGACTGAAATCTGGATCACCAAATTGCGTAAAAATGCCATGTGCATGCCATAGTCTTGCATTATGGGTCCAAAAGGGTTTTGAAAAACTACCCTCTAATCTATGATTCATGCTGAAAGAAGTCCCAAAGTGGTTCAACAAGAGTGCTCTAAGAATAAAAGCCTTCAAATTGCCTTTTGAAACTATGAATGTGAATGAAGAACGATCTGGTATTCCCAAAACATTTCTTAAGAAGTCAGAAACACGATGGCTAGGGAAGGTTATTTATAACATTTTAGTACATTGCGAGGAACTTAAAGTTTATTTCAACATTGCAAAAATTGAAGGTGCCCAAGATGTTCGATATAAAGCGAGGATGTTGTCAGGCATGTTCAATGATGATCAAAACTATTTATATTTTGTGTTTACGTGTCCAGTAGTGAGAGAATTTGAAAGAGTCAATTCACTTTTTCAATCTACAAATGCTAAGCCTTCTCATTTGTTCCTTGCTTCGCCGAGTTTATGATGAGAAGGGGATGCCTCTTCCTATAGAGAGGACTGATTTTGGAGTAAAATTCCTCACAGAATGTCACCGTCTGTTTAACCAAGATGATGATAAAATAAAGAAAGTACAAGACCGCTGTAAAGATATGCTGATTGAACTTGTTGAACTGGAGAAAATACGATTGCCCCAATGTCGTGACATATATGACGGACTGAAGAATTTATCTCCGAATATTGATAACACAAATGAACAGGCCTCCTTATAAGGTGCAACAACAGAGGCTTGTGAAAATCAATATCGTAGGTTCATTTACCACCCATGGATTGAGGAGGAAAGACTTTTCGAGGGTAAAATTCTTGATGATCCTGTATTATTTTGGAGTAAAATAAAAATATATTCTGTAAATAAGCAAGACCCTATGAAGAACTTGTGACGTATGGATTGTGTTGTCTTACAATCCCTGTGAGCAATGCATGAGCTGAACGTATGTTCTCGCATGTTAATGCCATAAAAACTAAAGTAAGAAACAGAATGTAACTACCCATGCTGGAATCGATAGTACGCATTAGGACAATGCTAATCAGTAGAGGAAAATGCTGTACAAATTTCAGTATAACGTAAAATATGCTGGAGAAATTCACTGCAGATAATATGTATGAGGATTCAACAGGGTAAGAAAACTCTGGATTGGAAGACCGTTTTTGATTAATTATAATGTATTACTTCCATGCTAAAGGTAAACTCCAATTTATCAAGTAAGTACTTTTATTTCATCCTTCCTTTCTCTCTCTCTCTCTCACACACACACACACATATGTATATATATATATATATATAATATATACATACACACACACATATATATATATATATATATATATATATATATATATATATATATACATATATATATACATTATATCTATTTTGGTAATAAAAATGAAAAATTTGGTATTATGCTCCGAGAAAAACCTGGCAACCCTGAATGGCACCAACACACAACACATGCATGTATGTATGTATGTGCACTTGTTCAAAACAACGGAACAAACACATGGATATTGAAGAGCAGAAGGAAATGTCTGAATACATCGCTCGATAAGGGGAGAAGACTGAAATACAGATAACTCGATGGCATTCATAACTATAGATTTATGATAAGCAACATTATACACCAAAGAAAAACATGAACCCTTCAGTCTTAAAAGACTATATTTAACATGAGCAAATGTAAAAGAGAGAGAAGAGAGAGAGAGAGAGAGAGAGAGAGAGAGAGAGAGAGAGAGAGAGAGAGAGAGAGAGAGAGAACGCTGAAAGTGAAAAAATTCTAAATTAATTGCTAAAAACGAGGAATTTCGAAAAAAAGAGAGAAAAGCAACGATGAATTGGGTCGACACATTACATAAAAGAACTAAAGGATGAATAACCTGAAATGAAGAAGCGAATAAGAGTTAAGGAAACGGACCCCAGCCCGACGAGGGAAGGTAAAATGCTAACACGAAAATCAACAATAACAGGGTCAAAACAGTAAGAAAATGAAAGATAATTGACGAAAGCCGCTTGCAAGAGAAAAAAGAAATTAATCTAAAAAAATCATGAAACTGAAATAATCAACTATGGATAACGAAGGATGAGGAAGGTAATCATGAAAATGAAAACAAATATGCCTGATGAAGAACACACAATGAAGAAAGGAATAACAATAATGGCAAAACAAAACCAATATATGATTCAAGACGGAGAATAATAGTTAATGACAAAAAATATTTATCTGGACCTTAAGACAAAATATAAGAAACACACGTCTGTTGTTTGGAGGACATAAAAACACACAAGAGGTCATAAACCGAATTTTTTCCCTTCACTGAAACTGCTGGGGTCTGCAACATTAAAAAAAAATAGTAAGGAAACGACTGGTAATAAAATCTAAAGAAAAGGAAAGAGCTTCGATGGTGGGAGAGCTGTATCTTGTTCGAGGAAGTGGAGTAAGTAAAAGAATACAGGGGAGAATTATGAGGGGGAATTAAATGTTTTTGGTATGACCCCATGAGAGAAAACAGGACGAATAAAGGAAAACATTAATTTCTCAAAATACAGGATGCAAATATAATAAAACCGATTAGATACCTAGAGAGTTATAAAGGCTTAAACCGAAGATTGAAATAAGGCAATATCAACATTAAAACTAGAAGTAACAATGAAATAAATGTAAATAATAAATCAATTAAAATAATAAACCGACAGGGACCATTTGAACGAAAGAAACGAGAAACAAAGTAATGCAAATTAAAGAGAGTGAACACGAAACCAAAATACAACCGAATGGCATAAACAAATGACCAGGGAACGTTTGAACCGAAGGCACGACGAAAAACAACTGCTATAAATACCTTCGCACATGACGAAAATACACCGAACGATTTTCGATAATCATTCGAGGTAAACAATGTAGCTGACGAAAAGGCATCTCTTGGCACTGCACATGGCTGCAATTCACATTTGGTATTTTTCCTTCGCACATATAACTCCATTAACCGAGCAACAACAAAAAATGTTCTACGATAAGTTGAATATATGCTTCTTGTTTATTGCCAGTCGAAACTCTACAGCAGTCTTTGCAATGAAGCCATGACTAGATTGAGAGAGTTTTCCCATCTTAATGTTGTGATTAACAATAGATTGAATACACTGAATAAATGAATGGCTCCATCGAGCGTTAATGTGCGTGGAACTTATTCGATCTAACAGGATCGAATGGGTGCTATTGCCCCTCTTCACACCAAACATTAATAACAATGTGGTCTTCGACGCGCATGCTTACTTATAATTTAAGGAAACTGATAACTGTCATGGGATATCCAGCACTCTGTAGGTGGAACCACCTCCCTCAGAGTCAAGATTAATCAGGACAGCTAAAGAGCGGGGTTTCTGCCGAGAACATACTGTATTTAGGCAGCAGAATATATAACACTAGGATCATATGCCCAAGCAGCGCTACTCGGAGTCCCCAGTTTCCTTTACTTTTCATGTCAAGCTGTGGAATTTTCATCACATCTCCCAAAGGCAAAAACGCCGAAAATCAAATCCCCATCCGACCCACCCCCTCGCCAACCTTTCTGTCTCTCGTGAAAAGGAGATTTATGACGTTCCAACAACAGTGACATTCGTCATAAAATTCAGCCTCGTGAACAATCTGATCATCACAAAGGGGAAGCGAGGCATCATAAGTTAAAATTTTGGCGTCGTAGGAATGGAGATTTTTGTTCTCTTTCTTTCAATGGCCACAAAAAAAAAAATATAGTCATATCAATTCACAATTTACGCAACTATACAGGTGTAGGGGTATTTGCAGTTGTACTGTATCACTTCTGCCATTGGTTTGATTGCGATGCTCATTAATAACCAACACTGAGCACATAATGATGATTGATTTAGAGACTTGTTGGTTCTTTACATAAAGCTCAACTAAAACTGGATTGCCTGGTGAAACTTTCATGAGATGTGGAACATAAGACAACACACGAAACAAATTTACTCAATCGTTACGAGGGCACTGGGACCTAAACGAACTTTTATAGGTACTGATTCATCTTCTCTCCATACAAATTCATCAGAAATCAGATAAATGATTCATGTTAATACATCATCACACCACGCACGCGTTAACGAATGATATTGGAATAATACACTGGTTACTTAGGGGAAGAGGGAAAGGGGAGGGGGCCATAGGCAGGGATGTTCAAGGCACACGTCTCTAACATTTGGAAGCTATGACGAAAATATTCTTAATGATTAACTTCTGTGTCAAAAAAGCAATTAGTGAGAGAGAATGACTACACATCATAAACGGCATGAGTTAAATACGCAGACTATCTAAAATGACAAATTTTTATTTACAGGTATTACTAAATCAATACATTTGCAAAAATGTGAAAATGGGTGTTCGTTTTCGTTACTTTCCCGTTTACAGTCAAATTCAATAGTCCACGACGCCCATGGCCATTACTTGCGCAGTGTAGGGTGTCTTAATTTCACCATCGTGAGTTCTGGTAGACTTCTGAATCTGACTGTACGTCTTCCCACTGGAATGTAAACCAAAGTTTGAGAATGACAGTTTGTTAAACCGAAGTGGAATTGAATATAGTTAGCAGAGTCAATTTATTGAGGCCATAAGCCAATCTCTTTATCTGAATCCGATCCTAATCACTTAGAATTGAGTTCACGTGTGGCCAAATTAAATACCCCATAGACCTATTGGATTAGGATATCAATCCGTATGTCGTAACGTTTCAAATGTTTAAGACACTACGGCAAGAGTCGTGATTTGTATCGAAGACTAGGGTCGAAGTTCCTTGCCTTGTTAGTTCTGTAATTTTTCTATCGGGTACATTAGTCATTACTTATATGCTTTCAGCCGCACTTTCACCCACACATGGAAGAGCATGAGCGGATAAAAAAAAAAGAAAAACCCAACTGCTTCCCTACCTTTTCTTCTTTTTACCAGAAGTGTTTGTTTGCGGCTTTGCATCGCTATATGTGCCAGATACTGTCTTGTGAACGTTATCCACAACGCTTGGACCCAAACGACCAGGAAATATCGGGTCTGGAGAAAGATACCTTTTTTAGTTTTCTTTAAAAGAAAACTATCAAGATGGCTATTTGTCTGTCCGTCCGCACTTTGTCGGTCCGCCCACAGATCTTAAAAACTACTGAGGCTAGAGGGCTGAAAAATTGTTACGTTGATCATCCACCCTCCAATCATCAAACATACCAAATTGCAGCCCCCTCTAGCCTCAGCAGTTTTTTTATATTATATAAGGTTAAAGTTAGCCATGATCGTGCGTCTGGCACCGCTATAGGTGCCAAAAACCACAGGCCATCACCGGGCCGTGGCTGAAAGTTTTATGGGCCGCGGCTGAGAGTTTCATGGGCTGTGGCTGAGAGTTTCATACAGCATTATACGCTGTTCAGAGAATTCGATTGCGCCGAAGAAACTTCGGCGCATTTTTTACTTGTTTTATAATGGAAAAAAAAAACGCACTAGTGTCCACTCAAGTAGATTTTTAAAGTTACCTGTTGGTGAGGGAACAAAAGAATAAAGGATGAAAGATTTCATCCATTCTTAATCCCCCAAATTTCCCTCCAATGGCAGGATGTCCTGTAGCGCCATTCCGTGCGGGAGTATTGCCCAAAGTTATCACCTCGTTTCTAGTCATGAAAGAACATCTAAAATTCACGTGTTCTCAATTTGGGCAAGCCAACTACTCCCCTATGGAGTAAGTAAAGCATGCATAATTCTAACACACTCGTTTAATATTTCAAACTTCATACGAGAATACCAGGCACATGTAAGCCATATTTCATCGTTACTTTGAAAGTGGCAAAAAAGGCCAGGGCCACTGAATTTTGGATGTTTTAATGAAGGAAGGCGGGATTTTGAGGGGTAAGGACTGGTTACTGTGAACATCAGTGTTGTTTAGTCTTATCAGAACTGAGATTTTCCTTCCTTTTTAAAAGGTTATACACTATTTGCATTAACACACGGATGCGCAAAGAAATACATAATATGTAGCGCAGCAAGATAATTTTTTGGATAAAATACATTCAGAAAAAAACAATGAACGCGCCTTCTGTAACCTATTAGATCATTTTAACAGCATTTGAAGGACAGATAATTTTGGATATAAGTACTGTTGGGCGACTAAATCTACCGGCCAGTGAAAACAATGAATTTGTTTCTGG
The DNA here is from genome assembly GCF_040412425.1 of Macrobrachium rosenbergii. NCBI lineage: Eukaryota > Metazoa > Arthropoda > Malacostraca > Decapoda > Palaemonidae > Macrobrachium > Macrobrachium rosenbergii. The sequence continues at coordinate 26,117,406 of NC_089750.1, forward strand.
TGAGGATAATTTTAATCTGTAGGTCCCGTTGCTAGTAACCAAATAAGATTGTAGATCCGTAAAAAGCGGAAGGAAGCTCATTCTGAAGGACAGAGCATGTCTTGGACTGACTGGGTCTAGGGTACCAGTTTAACTTCCCTGTAAACTTCAATGAAAAATGAATGTATAAGAGTAACAGACAGTTGGTTACCCTTTCACTTAAAAGGATATGGTTTTGACCCTACCGCAGTTAGGGAGTCTGACTAATTAATTAAAAATATCCAATTAAGTGACTAGGTTGGTTATCGTTCATGTAATGAGAATTACAATCTTAAACCGATGATAAAAAACAATGGCTCTAGAAGATGACATACCCAATGATCTTCCATTCCCACTGCTCAGCAATCGACGAAAATTAAATAACAAAATGCTACGTTTTACAAACGTATGAACACAAACACAAAGAACAACAAGGAAAACCCAGCCAAAATATTTCACGGCATGTGAAATAATAAAAAACCTAGAGCATTTCAAAAGACAAATCGTTGAAACACATGACACAGTAATTTCCAGCACGCTTTGGTGTTCAGATGCATCATCGCAGCCTTTTCCTTTTTACGGGGAAATATGCGGCCCTTTTCCTCCCCAAATTAGAGAACTATTTACGAAAGACAGCACAGAGGGGAGAATGGCTTTGCATTAGGGGAGAGGGACGTGGTACCAAAATTGCGTTTGGTTGAGATAGATACATAGACATAGGTAACCACACGAATGAATAAGTAAACAGACAGACAGAAAGCCTCTCTCTCTCTCTCTCTCTCTCTTTCTCTCTTTCTCTCTCTCTCTCTCTCTCTCTCTCTCTCTCTCTCTCTCTCTCTCTCTCTCTCTATATATATATATATATATATATATATATATATATATATATATATATATATATATATATATATATAAACATAGACAGAACTAGATGGAGAAACCGACAGTTTCAAGATCTAATCGCTTCATGCAAAGACCCAATGACCATCATTCAAAATGACTGAATGTATTATCTAACCATAAACAAAACAATCAACGTAAAGCCAATTAAAACGAGGATAACTAAGGGATCTTCACTAAATATCGAGATAAATACATTCAGAGTGCAAAGACTACTATTACTACTTTCAATAATAACAGCAGTACAAATAAAAAAAAATCCCAGCACCGAGAATACTTACTGTAAAAATCTACGGTTGCTTGTAATGTATTGCAAGTAAATCACTACGAATTTTAATGTCTTCAGTTATATCGATAATAATCATCAACTATCGCATCACAAAATAAGTAGTAAAAGAAAAGAAGGGACCAGCCACGGATCAAAAAGAAAAAGCTTCTGTGCTGAAATAAGCATAACGGCTCAACTCAACAGCAGTGAGGCAGATGAGCGACCGTTTCATCACTCACAAGCTCTCGCCAAATTCTGGATCACATGATTGACAAATTTCTTGTCGCCTCCTGCACTCTCATAAGTCAGGAAACAAATCATGTTCTAGCCTCACGCAAAATTGGTAAGGGCGAATATGTAAAAATGCTGACTCGTGTAGCTTGTACAGTACGTTTAGCAATCCGATCATAATATATATATATATATATATATATATATATATATATATATATATATATATATATATATATATATATATATATATATATATATATATAAAATAAGATGCTTACGATTTCTAACAATTTTTACATCTATGTTCAGAAATCAGTCCTTTGGTTAGGGAAAATAATTTTTTTTTCAAGATAACGTACGTGTTGGTATATCTTTTTTGTACTTAAAGTAGTGACAATTATCATTCTTTGCTGGCTGGATGTTGATGGTTTTATATGCCTGCTATTTTCGTGGTCAGGAGAGATGCAGATTGACAGATAAGAAATATCTAGAAAAAATTAACAATTTATTCCTGTGATTAGGTAAAATTTGGCAATTTGACTTAGAAGTCATAGTATGTGTAGGTTTCAGCCAGTACGTTTTTGCATATATATATATATATATATATATATATATATATATATATATATATATATATATATATATATATATATATATATATAATATAATATAAAAAAAACGTACTGGCTAAAATCTACACGTACTATGACTTCTAAGTCAAATTACCAAATTTCACCTAATCACAGGGATAAAGTGTTAATTTTTTCTAGATATTTCTTATCTGTCAAAATGCATCTCTCCTGACCACGAAAATAGCAGACATATAAAACCAACATCCAATCAGCAAAGAATGATAATTGTCACTACTTTAAGTACAAAAATATACCAACACGTACGTTATCTTGAAAAAAAAAAAAAAAAAAAAAAAAAAAAAAAATATATATATATATATATATATATATATATATATATATATATATATATATATATATATATATATATATATATTCCCTAACCAAAGGAGTGATTTCTGAAGATACATGTACCTCTCAAAAAAATAAAAAAATTTTTAGAAATCGCAAGCATCTTCACTCAGGATAAAATATTTTTTATATGTTTTCCGAGAACGTCAGAAATATTTACGACTGAATAATGGCTCGTGGGAATGAATGAGATAAGGAAGTGGAAACGCGCTGACGAAGGTAAGCTGAAAATACCATCAAAACAAATATAAGCCTTCCAGTTACCGTTCTTGGTATCAGTGATTTAGGTCCATGAAGGCAATACTACTTCATTTTTAACTCATTGGTCTTTATTTATAACATTCTTTTGTGCAATCATCGTTCCCCATTTTACACTTACTATTATTAAGTCTACTTACGGTGTGAATATACAATAGTCTTCATTTGTACCTTTTGTACTTACAAAAATCTGCAACCAAATTATGGTAGTTTTCTGCATACTGGAAACCATTTTTTTTTCGGGTAGGGGAGAAGAGGGGGCCCAATTTAAAGTAGTACATCATTACAAAATATCCCGTCTAAGACTTCTGATAAGAAGTATATATTGGTATTCATATCGGTTAAATTACATGACCGGTTAATGCTAAATGAGATATTCAACCACCTCTGCAGAACACTGATTTCGAGACACAACCCATTCTTTCCATTTTATCCGCCGTTACAACAGCGGTGAAAGTAAGTGTGCATTTACTGCAGACTGATGATGCTTCCCATCAAGAATTAATCCGACGCTTACCCGAGCCCATTTAAATAACTGCCTAGAGCCTGCTTTCTGCATTCCATTTTAATCGAGTAAATTGGTGATCGCACAAATACATACACACATGCTTACACGCCATAACGTACACGGAATTCATCCTCACAAGAATCAACGGGAAAAATGATATGCAAACCTAACGAGGATTTATCAATTTATGAAACAGTAGATTCAGTGAAGAAATTTTCAAATGATCAAAGAGGAGGCTCCAATGATTTCATTTTTAAGAAATGTATGGAAAAGTATTTTCCATTAATCAATTTTTAATTTGTCCACAACTGTAATGGAACATTTATAAAAGTACAGTAAACACAGGGAAAGGACGTTCTTTGAAGAAAGATTTAAAACTGACAGTAAAAATGGCATTTTTGAACCAACTTACCGACCAGTATCATTTCTAAAAATCTATTTTAGACACAGTGAAGGAGGCAGGCAAACACGAAAGTCTGAGCACAAAATATAATTGAGTGAATCATTAATCAAGAACAAAGAGACACTCGACTCACTTCATTAGTATTATTTTTGGAATGTAAACCCAAACTATGGCCACGAGGGGATAAGGAAGGGACGGAAAATAATTCATCATCAAGAACAGAGAGAGAGAGAGAGAGAGAGAGAGAGAGAGAGAGAGGTGGGGCGGGACGGAGGAAGGTGGAGAGGTGGGAGATTATGGCTATAAATAGAACGCTGCATAATACCGGCGCTAACGTTTATTAGACGAAATTGTTGTCATTTACCATTTCTAAAGCGGGAATGAATGTGATAAAAACATATAACGTAAATGAATAAACATTTTTTTTGTATATACTGACACCTGCATAACTATGCGGATAATTGGAATGCTCAACATCACCCTTCCCCTTTTTAATTACGCTTTCCTTAATGGGAATACTTTGTTTGTGATGCATTTGTAACTGTAGTGCTATCTTAGGCCCAACATTATTTACCTTACACCAGGAGGTAGGCACATAACCACGGTCCCGCGGAGTTCAAGACTTGGTTTTCTAAATTTCACCTCTCAAGGTAAACGCAAACCTTTTTATTTATTATTATCATCAATATATATTAGGTATCACTGCTACACACACACACACACACACACACACACACACACACACACACATATATATATATATACATACAAGCTCCAATGTCACTTAATAGCATGTGATGATCTACACAGCTGAGGCCACAGAGAAAATAAAAAAACCGCTGTACCAAGCGCTTTCGTGTTATTTCAACACATTTTCAAGGCAATACACACACACACACACACACACACACACACACACACATATATATATATATATATATTTATATATATGATATGCATATATATGTATATATATATATATATATATATATATATATATATATATATATATATATAATATATATGTATATATTGTACATTGAAAATGTGTCGAGATAACACGAAAGCGCTTGTACAGCCGTCTTTTATTTTTCCAGTGGCCTCAGCTGTATATATGATCACATGCTATTAAGTGACATGTGAACATGTATGTATGATATATAACCTACAGTATATATACATATATATATATACTGTATATATGTATATACATATATATGTATATATACATATATATACATATATATAATTATATATATATACATTAGTATATATATAAAAGGGCCTTCACTTGAAAAATAAATTTGGACATAGCTTCTGCAATACTGTAATGATAAACTATATAGGAAGTTTTAGTAAACAAACGAATAATTACCAATTTCGCACATAATTTAAGGTAAAAACTGACAACTGAGCAACTAACGCATATAGAAACTGTAGGACACGCCCCGAGATTAGAGAAACAGAGAGAAAACCTGACGTCTCCCGTTCTCTTAGTCTTCGGTCCTTCCCTCTTCGCAGGCCCTTGCAGCAACTACCTAAATTACGCAAGAGATTTATCAGCAGGTTATGAAGACGGAAGAAGTGCGACGCGGGCTCGGAAGGGGAAGGCCTAGGGAGCGGTAGGAACAGGCCGGTCTCACATGTGAAATGGCAGTGAGATGTCTGCGGAAGTTTACTTAATTCTAGGAAATTGCTGCAGTGGCCCTGCAGCAATAAATACTCGCGCTCTCCTGACCCCACCCGCCACGGAGTGATCTCGCTCCTCTGATACGAAGGAACGTGCACTCTGTGTGCGTGCACTATCTATAATATATACACTGGACTGTAAATGTAGAGGATGATTTCACTCAGTTATAGTATATACAGTATACATTCACATACATGAAATAACGTGACGGTGATCACTGTCTTGGTCTTGTTTGTTTCGGGTGACGATATATATATATATATATATATATATATATATATATATATATATATATATATATATATATATATACTGTATATATATATATATATATATATATATATATATATATATATATATATATATATATATATATGTATAATGTTTTTTGTTTGTATGAGTGTGTGTGTGTGTTTGTGCATGGTAGCGTTTTATTTCATAATATAAACTGATAGGCTTCCAAATAGCAGCCTTAATTTTAAAATTGAAAGTAAAGGGAAATTTCCACTCCCTGGGGGAATTTGAACTCACGCTGGTTAGAAGGCGGGATGTTAAGTCTTAGCTCAATAAACTATGAGAGAGAGAGAGAGAGAGAGAGAGAGAGAGAGAGAGAGAGAGAGAGAGAGAGAGAGAGGTAAAATTATTCATGTGTTAATAAGTCACTTTCGCAAATAAACATATACACATTATTGAGGAAGTCTTCCAGCCCGAGTACACAGCAAATTTATGCATTATGTACCTTCCATATTCTATTTTTAACGATTTATGACTTAGACTCCACCTATGTTCACCGATCGGCCCTGCAGCTGAATGGCTCACCAAGCAGCGTCTAGCATTCTGAATTAGGAAAAATCCTACTGGAAAAATCAATGTGCCATACTCTAAGAAATTATCTTTTTACTCTATAACGTCACTTTCCTGAAAACAGTGTCAAGATGTGAACAATATTGATATCTGCGCGTGTGTGTGTGTGCTTCAGTCTGTAAAAAAAAAAAAATAATGAAAACAGAGGCTAAAAGTTTAATCGAATTCTGAAGAGAACTAGAGAGAAAATTAATCTACCACTAGCTGTCGACTGGTGGTGACGTCGCCCAGTCTGCATTTCTAAAATCATTTATTTAGGTAAGATAGGCAGAGAGAGAGAGAGAGAGAGAGAGAGAGAGAGAGAGAGAGAGAGAGAGAGAGAGAGAGAGAGAGAGAGAGAGAGAGAGAGAGAGAGAAATTACGGCAGAAATTGAAACTTATGATTTCTCTCCCCTAATTTATTGGACTCGAGGCCACGAGCTCCCTGACGCAATTGGCCGCTGTTTCGCAGGGTATTAAATCAAGCAATTCGCTCTCTATTGGCAATTCCGTAATCTATGTTCCCCGACGCTGTAATTACGGGAAACAGCGAGGCTCTGAAGAATCCGCTCCCTAACGTATCTTTCAAGGTCGCCCGTGTAATCAGCGACTATACGCATATATGGAGAAGAGCATTCTGTTGTCAAAAAGGCTATTTTGCGTATTGTGACAATTGTCTGAACGAGTAGGGTAACACTCCAAAAAATAACGAAGACAACAACAATGATATTTTGATATCAGGAACTTGAAGAAATTCAGCTCAGAATGACACGCACAGTAAGAACTATTCGTCAAACATTGAAATACTGAGAATGGGACGTTTGGCAAGGCTGAAACAGAGCAAAAGTAGAAAGCATTTTACCAAGCATAAATGGAATTTAGTACCGATATCTAACTTACACAAAGAGCGAACTAGCGAATATGTAGAGGAAACGGTGGAATAACGTGGACAGCTTTTCCAAATGGAACTGAAGATCCCTCAAAATCACTAGCGTGAACTCTGCTAAAGAAATCTTACTCACAACGTTTGAGTGACCTATAATATACTATAATGAACCTATGAAATCATGTTAGGGAAACAATATGATATTTATTAATCTAAAAACATTAGAAACAATATTGCAAAGTTCCTGACACACCTCTAAGAATCGCTTTATACGGATTAAGGAAAATGACGTAACATCCAAAAAATTCCACATAAAATGTTCTGAGATGAAACTCTTTCGAACATGCCCATATACCCTCACATAAAATACATACATACACGCACACACACACACACACACACATATATACATATATATATATACATATATATATATATATATATATATATATATATATATATATATATATATATATATATATATATATATATATATATATATATATATATATATATATATATAGTAAGTATATATATATATAAATATATATATATATATATATATATATATATATATATATGTATATATATATATATATATATATATATATATATATATATATATATATATATATATATATATATATATATATATATGGCATCCATTGGCATCAGTAAAAAATCGGAGCAACGGACACCGCCATTGAAATTTAGTGAGGAAGGATCTGCAACGATATAATGAAAATTCAAACAACTGCAGACCAACGGCTACACCTCTTGTCCAACGAAGGTCATCGATCAGATAATGAGTGAATTCGTCAAAGAAACGTCTCAAATCCCAGGGACCAAATATATGAAACCTCTCTTGGAGGAAAATTTAATTAAATCGAACACGAAAATCACGGACATTATTTCCTTAGGATGTCAGAAGACCAGCAGGCTGACCCACGCAGAGCACATATTAAAATTAATATTATAGTAAATGAATATCATTATAAAAGAATCATTATCTGACAAGAAACGATAATATTAAGAAAGGATAATATTAAAACTTCTAACCGTTACCATGTAGTCTGTAATACTACACGCAACACAGCATGGTGCAATCCTCCCAGTGGTGGGGAACACGATTTGTAGCTTCCATAAAACATTTAAAAAGTCACAGACAACAAAGAGCAATAAAAAATGTAGGCACCTGTGACATTAATCTCTCGCACTTACTACAGTAGGGATGGCTATACAATAACCTAATAGAAACTACTGGGTTGAGACCAAGAGATCTTAACTCTTGCTGGTTTATATATTATATACTTGTAGAAATTATATACTTATTCATGATTTGCCATTTTTATTTGATTTTCCTGGAAGTTGGGTAAATCGAACATGTTTCACTTTATTAGTCGCATCTGTATAAAGACCATTCCTATTTATGATTAGTTCTCCACTTCAGTTATATCTTTCGTCATTTTGATAACTGAAATACATAAATACTGCGCTTATCGATTACTAGAGGAAATGAAAAAAAATACACTGATAAAAATACGTTTCATATACAAATAATATGATACTTTAAACAGACACATAACACACACACACACAAACATACAAATTTCCTCCCCGGGGGTTTATTTGCGAAATCAAGGAAGAACCATCTGTACACGAAACTTCCAAAGCATTTTTCACTTCATACTCATAAAAAATAGGCATCGGCAGCAAGTCGGCAAATCTCTGCACACTGAACCAGTCAGCCCTGTCGTATTTATGATGTCCAATAACGCCAAAAATATCGCTGGATATCGAACAGTATAAACTCCGTGACATTTCATGCAATCACTACAGACAGCGCTACTAAAAATTTCATCACCAGCTCCTGGAGAAAATAGCTTTTGAGTTAGGAAAGCTATTTTAGGAAGGCATCATTATTCGGTCTACAATATATATATATATATATATATATATATATATATATATATATATATATATATATATATATATATATATATATATATATATATATATATATATATATATATCGTATTAAGCCAGTCTACCTTAACAATGGATGGCTTTCAAGAGAAGAAAAGACAACGGTCAAGGCCAAATTTTCACATGAAAACGTGGAACAGGTTAAGAACCAACAGTACAGAAGACTTCCACAACACTTGCTATTCCATATACCTACACAGAAGACTCACCAGCAGCGTTTCAAAACTCTCACAATACTGCGTCAGTCACCTCTATCCTCTATGCACTCTAAAACACTTCCTGGATTTAGACACTCCTCCTTTCCGACAGCCCTTTATCGCCATCTATTCCGTGTCTTTCTTTGTGTGCCTCTCTTCCTTCACACCTGCACTTCCGAACTGTATGTTGTTTCCACCAATCAATCATCCTCCCCACGTTCTGGATGACTAAACCATCTCAAAGCACTCCTAAATATCTTTTCACCTACACTAACTCCATTCTATCTATTTCTACATTTCTCACCCTTTTAGTTCTTCTCCTATCGCAAATACTACGTAAATAATTATTCTCTACAGCTCCTATCTTCATTCACATTAAACATTCACACTTCACTTCCACTGAAAAGAGTTGGTTCAACAATCCTCTAGTGTCCCTAGATATTCCTAGTTTCCTCTCTGTACTTTGTGCAGACCCTGTTATTTTTCTTGTTTTACCTACTGTGACTTTTCTTTATCCTACCATCATCCAAAATCTTGACTTCAAAATACTGACATGAATCTAGTTTCCATTCGTTCACCACACATACTAACTTCCCCTCTGCAGTTACTGAACTTTAGAACTACTTATTCTTCCTGAAATCCTAACTCACCTTCCTACCCCTTGTTTAACGTGCCCATTTTTTCCCCTCGCTTTCTTGTCAGTCACCCAGTCCATTCCCCTGTACTTCTGCACAAATAACTGATAAGGAGGAAACCCGTAGGAAACCCATAAAAAATAAAGCCAAAAATGTAATGTGACCAGCACTATATTTCCATGGCCGAGGCTGAAAAAATTAAATCTTCTGAAGTGGTCAGCTTGTACAATAAAATGATAAACAAGAGTGCGGAATAACGTTACTGTGTAGACAGTGAGAAATCGGCGTGTGGTCAACCAAATTTTTCTGTCACAAATTACGGAAATAATGGAACTTTAACAGCTGGCTGAACATCCTGAAAACCTGTTGGCTTTTAGGAAAAAATCACTCCAAAGAAACAGTATTGTGCTCTACGACTGATATTCTTTTGAAAAATATGTATAATTCTGAATTTGAAATATTACCATGAATAGGGTTCCATGCTGTAGTACAATATCTTATGATGAAAGACTGAATAAACAGACGCCGAATATGATGCACTGGAATGATATAAAATGTACCTCACTATTAACAAATTTAAGGTGCAAATTGAAAATTGTCAACCTGAATAAATACTTTGCCAAGAAGAGTACCACAGTGGATTGTCGTAAGACTGTCATTACTCAATATATACGCAATGCAGATGAAAAAAATAAAGCAATCTTTTGAGAAAACCAAAAGAGAGGATGGTGAAGCATTTAGAATGAGTAGTGCAAATACATTTTGCATTTTTTTGAGGAAACTACAACAAAGGATGATAAAGTATTACGAGTCAACACCCGCTGTATAAGTACCAGGATCATTATGAGGAAATTTAAAGAAAGGTTTATGAAGTAATAAGAATGGACATAAACTACAGAAGAAAGGTATTCAGCAGCTTCTTGAAAAAACAAAAGAAATGATATTGAAGTGAGAAACAGCCTGAACTTGAATTATCTCTCTGTTAGGAATAATAACCATATAATACATGAGAAATAGTCTCACCTTCGAACATTTCTTGCAAGTGAGCAGTAAATCGTATGAACGTGTCCTAATATTTAGGTGTGATCTGATAATCGAAGGAAGCCTATGTCTAGCATTCCTTCCCTTAGCAGAGACGCGACCTCAAAGTGACTGTTAATTAGGATCCTATTGTCTCCCGAGTCAGCAGAAGATAAGCTCCCGCCCTTAAGCCTCCAGGAGCGACAATAGCCAAAGGAGAGATTAAGGCCCACCGCCTCCTGCTTCCTATGCGAACTTATTCGAACTTGGGTCCACTTCATGAATACGAAAGGATCGTTAATGGGAGGCATTAAATGCAAAGGCGCATGGTAAAGCTGCATCTCCTCTCCTCAAAATCTTATGCAACTTTAATGAAGAAGGTTATAATCGTGTTCGTTCCTTCAAGTGGAAATAACGCATCCCCAGCCTCTCTCTCTCTCTCTCTCTCTCTCTCTCTCTCTCAGCATTGCCTCGTTGAACTTTAAGTGTAGGTAATGGAAGCATTGTAAAAGCACGCCGTTCACACGGGATATATCATTACTTTCACGGTGAGAAAAAAGATAAGAACTGAAACCTTTGTACGATACTGCTGATAGAATGCTACTAGCGCTTACGGAAATAATTATAATAACTATAATAAAAATATCAGATATCACTAACCATAACCAGGTCTCAACAGTGTACATTGTGACAAACAGAAACGAACATTACCCATCGTTATTACATAAGGCACTTGTACTTCGATGTTTTTATTGCAGAGGTAACTTATGAATAAAAATATGAAGTCCTCGATTATGATAATTTTTGTTTCATTAACATAACATGTAATAAGAGGTGACCGTGGAACTGTTCGCTTCTAGTGGAATTACCTTGAAAAGATGTTTTAGCAAACTAGAGGGGGTGAAGTTAAAAGTCCTATCAAAGATTCTAAAGACCAAAGAACTCTTAACTCAGTTTCTGAGAGCTGGAGAAATGACTTAACTTTCGACCTTGAAAACCAGTGACTTTCGGTTTGACGGTCACTGCAAGAGGACGCACTATGCTACCACCAAAATGTCCACGATTTTTCTCTAGAATAGAATAGAATATAGAATTTAGGCCAAAGGTCAAGTGCTGAGGTCTTTGAGGGTCATTCAGTGCTGAAATGGAAATACAGTAAGAAGGTTTGAAAGATGGAAAGTCAGAAGGAAGAAAGAGAATATGAACGGAAGTACAGATAAAGGAATGAAAGAGGTTGCAGCTAGGGGCCGAAGGGACGCCGCAAAGACCTTTCAGTAATGCCTACAGTACACCACGTGAGGTGCACTGACGGCACTAACCCCCCACGGGGGATTTGTCTCTAGTTCACACTCTTGTGGTTAATTGTAAATTAACCCCAAGAGTAAATAACTTCCACAGCACTTGCTGCTTTCTTAACCTCAAAAGAAGGCTTCTCAGCAGACAGTCGAAACACCACACAAACTGTGCCAGTTACCTGTCTTAAACACACTTTCGTGCGCCTTGGATACTACGACCTTCATCTCCGGTACCTCTTTCACTTTCTCTCTCTCTCTCTTCACATCCAGCTAGGTCTTCCTCTCCTCTTCCCCTAATATAGTCTAATGTGGAAAATATTCAGATATATATATATATATATATATATATATATTATATATAATATAGTCCTAATGTGGAAAAGTATATATATATATATATATATATATATATATATATATATATATATATATATATATATATATATATATATATACATTTAGATACATAAATATATATACGTTACATACACTTATATATATATATATATATATATATATATATATATATATATATATATATATATATATATATATATATATTACATCCATACATACATACATACTACTGTACATATGCATACATGCATGATACGTAATGCGCAAAGCATCAAAGACGCTTGCCATCTAACGACAATTGCTATCTTTTATTTCGGGTGCACAAGAGCGCCGCCTTCGCGATCCGATTCAATAGAATGTATTATTCAAGTGCAAGGTATAGAGACCGAAATACCATTTCTACTGGAAAGATTATATAAAACATATTTATATTTCTTTTTTCAGGAGGGCGAACTTGGTTATGAAAGGTTGGTTTTCATCCCGAAAGCCGATTATAAAGCAGCGCACAACGTATTTGATGTTGCTTTGTGGGCGACATATTACAGCGGATATAAAATATGCGGATACGGTACTTATGCACCAATGTACAAATACATATTATATATATATATATATTTATATATATACATATATATATACATATATATATATATACATACATATATATATTATATACATACATAAATTATATACATACATACATTATATACATATATATATATATATATATATATATATATATATATATATATATATATATATATATATATATATATATATATATATATATATATATATATATATATATATATATATATATGTATACATGCAGGTCTCCAGTAATAAATATTGAATTAATAGCGCATTCACTTTGCAGCGGAAATAACTAACACCGAAAGGGTATTATGTATTATCAGTGCTCCTCGTGATGATTTTGGTCTAATAATTATGAAGGATGTGTTATCTTGAACATGCTTCATGATTATTCAGTTTATTAGTTCCTTACCAACAGAGTCGGGAGATTATGGTTTCCCCCCCGTTATCTGTCTGCCTGTACATCCTTTGTCTGTCTGTCTGTCTGTCTGTCTGTCATGCTTACCCTGACGTCACGACTCCTCCACTGTTCAAGACAATTCATTTAAACATGGTGCAAAGACAGATCACCACACACACACACATATATATGCATGTAGGGGAACGTCTTTCTGTTCCAGCTGTGTATCCGTCAATGGGCTCCTGTTTTTAACATCGTTATGTAATGAATGCCTAGATGTGAAATTGTGTTTTAAATTCCCTGAGTTTTGTACATAACTTTAACCTCGTCCCTGAAGAAAACCACAAATTAGAGAACAAATACATTTAAGAAATCCACATACAGGGTCGGAGCGTCATGCTCCCTCTTCAGTGTGAAGACACTAAAACCCAACTTAGCTGGATTTCAGTGTCTCCATGTACAGAAACTGTATGCGGATTTTTTAAACATATTTGTTCTCCAATTTGTGTGTTTTTTCTTCGAGTTTCAAAGTCCGATACTAATCTGCAATCATCAGGAGATATGGAATTCATACATTCGACTAAAATTTAACAATCATCGGTGGCATTCTTGTTCCATAAACGCATCTTGTGAAACAAAACTGTCGGTGAGTTTGCTAACTTGACAAAAAAAAAAAAAAATTACGTTGTCTTCAAAATTTCATCAGTAAGAACGTACTTGAAAAGGAACTAGCCGGGGTTCCGTTGGGACCTTCGAAATGTTTGTTATTTCTGAAAATGATCAGCATCATGCATCCAGAATAGGATGATAAACCACAGGAAATTCTTTTGGTACCGAGTGTTTATGGCATAAAATGTAATGACCTTACCTCACATAGTTCATGAATGAGAGAAATAACCAAAGCAAGGAACAAGGACATACGAATGATAGGCAAATATATTTACACTGGTAAAAGTTGCAGTCAAATTGTTAAGTCACAAGATTTGGGTTCAGTACTCTCTTTAAATGGTAACTATTTTAAACAACAACATTTTTATCGATAAATGTACCTAAAAAGGGTTGCTCGTCCGATATGGAATATTAAGTATTCTCGTTAGAAATAATTTTTTGTATAATCTTAGCTGCCTCTACTAATGTCTCTAATAGCTGTAAAACCTTCAGCATTACAGTAACTCCTGCAGTTACGTATAACAGTTTACGATAATGCACTGCCGGCTTTATTACACTGACTTTTAAAGAGAATTTTCCTTGGAGCAGAGTAACTAAGGAAAATCCAAAGTTGGCTAACAATACCAAAAAGAAGGAGAATCAAATAAACTATAAGGATAGTTACAGAATGTTGGGTTTGGAATTCAGAACAAAAGAAAATGAGCGAGGTATACATATGTATTTGAAAGAACAAATTTACGGGAAACAAGACCAATTTAACAGAATTATTTCCGTTTGAATGAAAACTAACAGAATATACAAAGTGAGACACAAGTAAAAAATTTCGAGAGGATTAATCACTGCATCGCCGAACTCTTCCAGTTTTACAAACCGGAATAACTAGCGGGTTGTACCACGAAGTTTCCACAAAACTTACTTTAACCAGTAAAGGCAAGAAATGCCCAACCTACCATGGAAAATGTCGTAACTTTAGAAGAGAGATGGGTCATTAAGGCGAAATTAGAAAGGAAAGAGAATAATTTAACCCAAGAAATGTTAGGAAGGTGAGAATAGAAGGGCACAAGAAAATCAATACAAAGAAATACGTTAGAAAGGAGAGAATGCAAGGAATAAAAAATAACATGAAAAAATAAGTATTACTGCTGGGAATGCACAGGTAGAACAAAAATAAAAACATGAAATCAAGAATCCCAGATAAAAGAAAACCTGTGACTAAAATAAATAGGCAAGGATACGAAAAGAAATGGGAAAAGAAGCTTATCTTGGCGGAAATACAAAGCAACTAGAAAAACGAAAAAAAGAAAACAGAAAAACGCTGAGTAGTGAAACTGATATCAAGAGCAGAGAAATAAGAAAAGGTTAAAAAATGACTGGCATCATATTGCAAGGATGAGAAAAATGAAAATACAAAAGGCTAAGGGAAGAATACGCGAGAAGAAAAAGTAATAATTGAGGAGGGAAAATCCCAAAGAAACAGAGAATGACGGGCAAGGAGGAAAAAAGCAATCAATGTCAATGTTCTGAAGACGAGATTGCGAACGACGAGTAATAGAGAGGAATATAAAATGTTGAAGTACGATTAAGTGGAAGAGGAAACAAGAAAAGAATAATTAGGAATAAGAGGAAAAATACCCAAACTGAAAAAAGATGGCAGGGGGAAGAGAAAACAAAAAACGAAAACAAGAGAGTATCAAAGGGAGCGGTGTCACTTTGCCTGGCCGAGAGATCGTCCCGATGTTGACAAGGCTTCGCCGTGTGCGATCCCATGAAGAGGGAGGCAGCTCGGCTTTTTTTTGTACGCACGGGTCACGTCAAGGACTCCATAGCACGGAGACAAAGGGAGGACAGACACTGTTTCAGATTTTCCCGTCCGCTGCTCCCGTCTCCTTACGTCTTCTTTTGAGGAATTACATTAACTCACTTGTGCATGAACTGATGCAATAACTACATTTTCTCTGTAATACGGAGACGCACTAAGGGAAAGAGTAGCACTGTATCATACATATATATATATGTATATATATATATATATATATATGCATACATACATATATATACACATACAAGTACACACATACATTATATATATGTATATATATACATACATATATATATATATATATATATATATATATATATATATATATATATATATATATATATATTATTGTGTGTGTGCGTGAGTGTGTGTACGCCATCAAACTCATTAAAAGTAAGTGACAACAACTTTGCACAACATCAAATTTGCACTAAGCAGACAATGAGCCCCCATATTTCCACAGACAATGGCGTGATCATGCACTAATTACATAAGTTTGGTCGAAAGTCATCTAATTAGGCAATGATCTCACTCGGAGAATAGAACCCATTATATCCCTTGAAGCGTCAAGCCCAATGAACTTATGATACCACACAGATTATTTTATTTTCCAATAAGTTCAGGGAACATTACTAGTAGGCTACAAGTATTGTTGTTTGTAATCTTTTTTCTGGTGGATCAAAAACATTTGTCATTTACAAGACTTGGTGCGTATGAGAGAGAGAGAGAGAGAGAGAGAGAGAGAGAGAGAGAGAGAGAGAGAGAGAGAGAGAGAGAGAGAGAGAGCAATGCAGTAACTCGTTCTCCAGGAAAAATGAGAAGTTTCGGGTCCCAGCGGCCTGCTTGACCTCTGAACTTGGGGATGCCTCCTTGCAGGTCGATCGAATGACTGGCAGCTCCATCAAGGCGTACTGGGGACCCGCTATCATGAAGACGTTAAAGTTAAAGGAGATATAAAAAGTGATCCACTCAGCTGCGATGACGGATATTCAGTTTCCTAATTTCTTGATGGACAGCTAAAAGGTTGTCGCATAAAAGGTTATGCTATAACGATTACGCTCATCAAAACTGCATACTCTCTCTCTCTCTCTCTCTCTCTCTCTCTCTCTCTCTCTCTCTATTCACATGAATATATTTCATGTCACTTCTTTTAAAAAAAGAAGTGATCTGTAACACACGGACGAGAACTGCCAACTGAAGAAATCAAGGAACTGTGGCTGAAATAATGCGTAAAAGAATATTCTTATTTTCAAAAACCTAAAGGAATATAATTTGAAATTTGCATTTCCCTTTCTCGCCATCACCACCACTAACATTCTTTCATTGTGACTCTTATAAAGGTTTGCCTTATGATGTCTCATAATACTGAAAATGCAAAAATGGTGTCTACAACCTCATAAAAACGAAGAATAAGTTATTTTCCTTGAAATTCACATGGTCTGTGATTATAGGAACTGCTTTAGGTTCCCTGGACAAGAAGAAAAATGAAGAGAAAGACTACCAGATGTACCGGGGCAACATTTCAAAAGGACCAGACAGGGCAATAAAAAATAAAGATAAAGGAAAGAACTGACGGCATCGGACGTGAATATCTAATGAAGCAGACTTGGAAAAAAAATCCAGTCATGGACGCTCTACCAGTCAAGTTTCCAATAACATGAACATCTGAAATATTTATAGGACA
>NC_089750.1:26140052-26147552 GCF_040412425.1 Macrobrachium rosenbergii
TCCGCTTTACTTTAATCTTAATTTTTTCTGTTAACCTTAATTCTAAAGTAATCGGCTTTGCAAACAGGCAGTTTAGATAAACTAAAGGTAATAAAATTAATTATACAGGCAGAAAAAGATAAGAAAAAACGCGATAATCACGAAAGTATCAAACAGTTATAGCTTTGAGGCTTCAGTTCCACTCAAGCTTACCAATTTCGTTCAGGATTGCCAATAACAAAGCCAACAAAGCCTGCGGTTCAGTTTCCGTTTTGCAACCTATATGACCCAAAGAGTCGATTAGAATCAAATCGCCTACAAATTGGAGATTATCTTATCAAGAGATTAGTGTTTATGACCTCGTTGCTGGAAACCCAAAAAGGACGTCTATTTCGGCGGCCGAATTTGGGTCACTGAATACATTCCATTTCACCTCTCATGAATGAAAAAGCGAAAAGCTATCGGTTTCCTCAACTGCCCATCAACATTTAATTTCGTCTCCAAGTTTCTGTGACCGACGGGGAATATAATCAAGGCGAAAATCGATGATGGTGAAGGACGAAAGATCGAGGAGGAAAATAATACCATTCATCATAGCAAGACTAATTTTAGAACTGTTGATTTGGTTTCTGCTTCTTATAAACACATTACACATACAATAACAAAAAATATATTCCCAATTCCGACAAATTAAGTATATCTTAGTTTAACCAGACCACTGAGCTGGTTAACAGCTCTCCTAGGGCTGGCCCGAAGGATTAGATTTATTTTACGTGGCTAAGAACCAACTGGTTACCTAGCAACGGGACCTACAGCTTATTGTGGAATCTGAACCACATTATACTGAGAAATGAATTTCTATCACCAGAAATAAATTCCTCTAATTCTTCATTGACCGGTTGGAGAGTCGAACGCTGGGCCAACAGCGTGCTAGCCGAAAGCTCTACCCACCCCATCCAATGAAGAACTACCCCAATTCCGACAACTCTCTATTTTAGCAACGTTTGCGATCTTTCGGTTTCATTAAAGAAGAATTTTTAAAATGAATTTGGGTACATTTGCATTTTATTCTTTCGACAAAACTCATTTTCTGCAAACGGTAAAAATGAGTCTACACGGGTTTCGGAAATAAGCGCATTTTGTTCTCGGCCAAAAATGAAAACAAGTGGGCAAAGCAAATGGTAGAGATGAGTCCTCATTATGTGTGAAAGCTACAACGCAGGTACAAAACAATCTAAATACATAAGGACAAAAATATAATGCATAACAAATCTAGAACAACCTTTAAAGCCAATCTGGATATGCAAGTGTGTAGAACTAGTGCGCTATGATTAAGTCCCAAGACTTTAACGACATACATATTAGCAAAGTCACCGTTTTTTTAATGGATATGGAGGGGTGAATTTTCTTTAGAGAACTATTTAAAAAGTCGCATAACGGAGAATGTTCAAGGTTTTGGGAAGCGCCAATTGACATAATTACAATTGAGTTATTTGCACTGGAAACTGTTAAGAATGTTACTACAGTGAAGTTTGCACAGAAAGTAGGTTATTTAAATATCCTAGTACGTGAATGCTACAATTGCATATTAATGCGTCATTTGTCTACCGGAACAACTAAAACATGTTCATGCCTTTTATACATAACAAATAACAGTTTGAACTTTAAAGTAAAAACAGTCACTGTAAAAGTTACCTTACTTTAAGCACAGAACAAACATCGATGCCTTTAATTGCTTTTGTCATTAAAGAAATCCTTTATCTCCAGGTGACAACAGTCATGCGTCGTCCATCTTTATCTAGTAGACTTCAAACAGATTTTATTTATAACTCGCTAACACTATAATAGCATGTCTCTCTTTACTCAGTCATAAAAATCTCTCATCCTTTTCATCTGTGATTGGCAATTATATGTGTAGTTCAACCCTAACAACAAAATTAGTTACCCATCAACTCATGTAAAATGATTTTGATATCATTTTCTGCTGCTCTAATTAACGCGAAATTTTTATACATTTTACCTCAGATATTTAGATACATTTAACCAAATAAATAACAAAAAGCTCCAGTTTTCCATAAAACCGTTAAAAATTCTGTTGCAGCTTTACGAAAAAAGATTCATTTATTCTACGGAGTCCATCGATCTTCCAGGAATTTCAGCGTGACTCGAGTCCGAACTAATGCAGATAAGCGAAAAGAAAATTCGGAGGTAATGACAGACTTATCGACCTTAGCCTCAGTATTGATCGGCCCTTTTGCCTCGACAGTGCAACGCGACCAGAGGCCGGAAGATCCCCCTGACCAGAACCATATCAAGATAAGTGATAAACATCACCCCCGGAGATCTCCACATGAATGGGCCGTAGATTGGCTGCCCGGAGTTATTCAGGTTTTCTGAATTTCAAATCTCACGAGAGTACTCAATATGCAAATGCTTTACTCACCGACTTGAATTTCCCTCCTCTTCCTCTCCCGGGACGAATTGTACATCACTCCCATCAGATCAGCGCTGGTGCGGCTGTCAATTCTCGGGAATTATGGGCGTCTCATTTTCATTCGTCTTGGAATTAAGACCAATATCAATATACTATTTCCGGAATTAGAAAAATAATTTTTTTTTTAATTATCAGCTCTCATTCTATATTGATCTGAAAGGGAAGGGGGTGGGGAGAGGAAATAGAAGTAATATTACTTTTTGGAATTAGAAGCAATCTACTCTGTTTTTTTACCGGTACGCGGACATCACATTCTAAAAATATTGGGAATCTGGGAAGCTCGCTCGAAAGAAGGACGACTGGTGTCTGCATCTCACACGATCTAAGTACACTTGAAATTAAGCACTTTCTCCCCAGGACTGCATCGTCTTCCACCTTTTCTAGTTACTTGATACGAAAAGGACAACTCACGAGAGCTACAAATTAAATCCACTGTGTTTACGTGGTTCCCTTTAAGAAACCAGATTTGACTATTCCTTCACTCGCCTTTGTTACCATTCATACACAAGTTATACGTTGATTATGAGTTTTTGTAGCGTTATTTACACGATACACATGTACTATGCATATACACATTTAATACATTTAAAGTCATAATTTAGTGAAAAAGAAAAAACGTACAAATTTTTAAAGAGAAGCACAAGCTCACCTGCAGCATATTTCTCTTAACATCCATCGTAATACGGTATCGACGAAAGTGAGCCCAAATGGGCCATCACCACGACATAACCGCCCCGAGTCCGTACCTACTGCTGTAGCTATCGCGTATTGGCTGTCAAGGATGTTTACGACAGGAGACGTCCTCCAGGTGAAGGCCCCGTAGGAGGAGCAGTGCCGTCAGTGCACTTCATGCGGTGCACTGTAAGCATTACTTAAGGTTCTTTGCAGCGTGCTTTCAGCCCCCTAGCTGCAACACCTTTCGTTCCTTTTACTCTACCTCCTTTCATATTCTCTTTCTTCCATCTTACTTTCTATCATCTCCTAACAATTGTTTCAAAGTGCAACGGCGAGATCTTGCTCCTGTTACACCTCTCAAACTTTTACTGTCAATTTCCGTCTCAGCGCTGAATGACCTCATTGGTCCCAGTGCTTGGCCTTTGGCCTAAATTCTATATTCAATTCCAGGTGAACGTACAAACTCGGTATTACAGTTAAGCAGGAACAGGAATAAACTATTTACGCTAGTCAGGAAATTCAGTTATGCAAGGGACGATAAAGTTTCATTTGATGAAACATAGCACTTGTGAAATATCAAATACTACATTGATAACTGCTGAGGATAAAAGTACATTAACAAGAAACTGGCGAAGATAAGCTACAATCAAACAAAGTTCGAAACGATGTCGCGTCCGATGTGTATAAAGTCATTGGGTTCATATGACACGCCATGTATATCTCTGATGACATGATTCATGGAGAGAATGAAGAGAAATGACCGGCATGGTTTGTGAAGAAGAAGAAGAAGAAGAAGAAGAAGAAGAAGAAGAAGAAGAAGAAGAGAAAATTAGTTAATAGTAATAAGAATTATGGAACAAGGAAGAAGATTTGCATCGACTTCCAACGCCTAGTCGTAACTGGAGAAAACATAAAACCTATTACGAGCATAAAGTCACGTTTCTCTGAAAACTCTCAAAGTAAATGAACAGTAAAAGAAGTTATTCAAAAGAATAAACTGATAAATTACGTTGACTACGATTGGCAATGAAACGGCCCAATGGGCGTTCTCTTTAAACCCTCATAAAATCAGTAACTAAAGCTCTCAGTTGTTAGTATCCTAGGTATGAACAGTAAAGTGTAAAAAGCGTGAAGTACACTTTATTAAACAAGAATAATATGATAAATGTGGTAAACAAAAACTATAGAGACAGTTCTGCTGGCATCTCAATAATTTTATTATGGTGCATATCGCTCAGACTGAAGGAAACCGTATGTACAGACGTGGCTCATACTCAGTGTAACTCTAAAGGTAATGAATGATTGTTACTATAAAGCGATATGTAACATGTGGTCAACTGAAAAATGTGTAGAATTTCAATATATTGTTATTTTATAACAGATTTATTATCATTTGGTGTTTTGCAGACACAAACATCATGTGTGTACATGCACACAAAGAACATAATATATATATATATATATATATATATATATATATATATGTATGTAAGTATATAAATAAAAACCTTTGTATGTTTTCATACAGGTCATGTGGTGGGTTGAATATAATACATATAAGATGCACATACATTTACAGACAGACACATTAGAAACCTGTATAGTACAGGCTGTATTTTTAGTAATATAAATTTGTATTTTTAAATGTATTTATATCAAGTAAATCATTTATTGACAGTTGCCCATCTGTATACAGTAGCCCATTTTTCTGTACGTGTCTATCCATATATATATAGAAATTATATATAGGTTATTTTATATGAATATATATATATATATCCATACATACATACATACATACATACATACATACATACATACATACATACATACATACATACATGCATTACATACACACATATATTTGACTGATGTACAAATTACCCATTGTCCCAATATGATGAAAAGTTAATTTGTTTTTTTATTATGCAAAACAGAAAGAATATTAATTTTCTTGTACTCTAAATACTACATGATTTCCTTCATCATACAAAATATAAATGGATATTTTTTCAGTACTATTAGTATTATTTTACTTATGGACATTAATTGCTTTCAACATGAAATATAGGTTTTTCTGTTGTACATGATTTGAATAATTTTGAGGTTTACATCGCAAATGAATACTTATCCTTCCCTTGCAAATGATATATACAAAATTAATAACAACGACTTTGAATAAAATGCTAATAAAAGTAAACACAGTTTTGCCGTATTAGTGCCACAGATTCTGACAATTTTATTAAAGTATAATCATTTGCCGGGGAAATTTGCGATTTGGAATCATCATGTTCAGCAGGGCATAAGTAAAATCACCCCACTATTAATTTTTTCAGAAGTAAAATGTTTTGATTTATTTTTCTACTGAATTTATATAAATATAATCTAGGGTTAAAAGGATAGCATTTTTGTTGATCTAATGATAATGTTTTCTATTTTTTTTACTGAAAGAAAGAAAGAATTAAAAAAAAAAATATGCGCCTTTTGCCAGCATATGAAGATTATTTTCAGTAATAAATAAAGTGTTTAGTTAATGTTCTAGTTTAATTTAATTAACTTCCAATATATTACAATAATATTTTGGGGCCATTTTGATTAAATTTTGGATACTTGAAAAAAGATATAATTCTTAGCATGTGTACCGAGGGTCATCGCTCATTCAGTCCCCTGGAACCATATATGGAGCACATAGCAGTCAACGTGTTAAACAAAAACTATCCACCATCTCAATAATTTTATAAGAAAAGTGTACAGCAATAACCAGGTAATTGATGTTTAAAGCTAAAATTAGCCAATTTATCGAAACATCAAGGTAAAGAACTTGAAGAAAAGAAAAATGGAATAGGTCATGGTGGGTTGACTTATTCAGTTTTAGCCTTAACCTAAATGTTAGCATTTTGTCACATATATTGACAGTTATGGCAGTCACAGAAATTTACATAGGTTATTTTCTATGAATAAGCTCCAACACAGCATCTCTGCTGCTTTGGGTCTAACTCCATTTGAGGTGTCAACTAGATACTGTTGATCATGGTCCTTATCTAATACCCGGTTCAGTGTAAGATGAACACTCGTTTGCTAAGGCTACACGAAAGAGAAGTATACAGCAGTACTTCTTAACAACATTTGTAAAATGCATAAAATCCTCGGTGCCACAGACACAACGAAAGTACAATATGAAATATTTGGAATCCTGTTCAGCAGGGCAGTTCCTCGTTGGACGGGTTGGCATAGTTCTCGGCTAGCACTCTGCTGGGCCTGCGTTCGAGTCTCCAGCTGGCCAATGAAGAATTGGAGGAATTTATTTCTGTTGATAGAAATTCATTTCTCGGTATAATATGGTTGGGATTCATAGCCAAGTAAAATAAGTCAAATCCTTCGGGCCAAATAGCTGTTAATCAGCTCAAGTTAAAAGGTATACTTACTTACTTGTTCATCAGGGAAAATACCAACAGAAATAAAGTACATACTTGATACACTGCTCACCAGACACAATAAAGACGTACAATACCATAAATACCAGAGAACTTTAGATATACGGTATTCGTAAAATAATTTATTTTTTTCTTACTGGATACATTGCAAAGTACAGTACTCATACTGTATTTGAAACCCTGCTTACCAAGGACACCACAGCCACAGAAGCAAGAATCTAGGGAATTATTTTGAAGACCTGGTTACCACAGATTCTATAGAAATACAGTATTCCTGAAATGTTTGGCTCTTCTTACTAGAGAAACTGCAGAAGTATGATATTCGTGAATTATTTGAAAACTTTACTTACAAGAGAAAATTTAGAAGTACAATACCCTTGAACTATTTTAAACCTGCCCCTTGTTACCACAGACAACTTTTGGTGGGAGAAATGCTTGTTTGCATGACACAATTTGAAAAAACTGTACAGAAAGTGAAGCGATCAAATTGCAGCTCAGGTTTAGAGGTACCTGAAGCGTGTGCATTCCAGATATACACATGCACCCACACACAATCATATATCAAAATAAACGATTTTCAAAATAATCGTGGTTACAGATTTCTCTGTTGTTTTAACAAAATCAGTCACGCAAGGATGATTTCAATTGTTTTGATGTTACAACTGGTTTGATAATTACCATGGTCAATGACTCACAAAGCAGATAGCTTGCCAACATAATTTTCAATGAAAAATGGTGATGAACTGTATTCTTTAGGCTAATATTTAAACGGGGCCATTGATTTTAAAATAACTTTAATACAACAACATCCGAATAAGCCCGTTAGAATTGGGTTCCCAAAGAGCATTCAGATACCTCACGAGAGTGTAATTTAGCCTGCTGAGAGAGGATGAGAACGATCGATTTAATGATTAGCTC
>NC_089750.1:26152552-26160052 GCF_040412425.1 Macrobrachium rosenbergii
TATATGTATGTATATATATATTTTTAACATCAGACACTTTACGTTAACAGAGGATGGATCTAAAGAAATAACTACCTTATAGTCATTGCCCCATACATATACTTTAAATGAGTTTAAACTGCTGAGCCAAACGAGAAATTTTGCAACATAACCGTACAATCCTTAAAGTGTCAAAAAGAAAAGTGGAAATGACAAACGAACAAAATTTAGCAAGAGCCGATAGTCAGATTTCCTAAAGGTTTTCTCGAAACCAGTTAACCTACGCAAGGTGTCATATTCAGACACAAAATTCCTCTTGCATACGCCGTCCTCCTCTCTATCACCTCCGCATTAGCAGTGATGAAAGCGATCCCACGCCCGAATAATCGAAGTACAGGTATAACACTCATGTGGCCACGCGCTACGTTTCAAATGCCTCCATTACAGACCCTGCCATAAAGCTCCATTCAAAAGACCGTTGTTGGTAACATTTTCCCCTTAGGCTACTTGACAACAACCAACCTGACACCTCTTCATTAACCCTTGGAAGTCAACAGCCCACCTGACACACCCTAATTAACCTTCACAGTCGATGCCGCCTGCCGTCACATCAAACTCTAATTCGATTTCCTTCGTTACTTACCCGATTCTAATTCAAACTTGTGTGTCATCAACCATTTTCAACAAAGGATGGAAAAGAATAGATATATCTGCTAAACGGGCGCCAGACTGATACCTGGCCGGAATAGCGAGAAGAATACAGAAAATGTCACAGAGATGGTGGGACAAATCCATAGCTATTTTGCAACAAGGATCATGCTTTTGTTTTTCTAATGTTACATTATCGGAGACGAGTTAAATGATTTCTATCAAAATTCTTCCAGCACGAATAATATCATACCCAATCACTTATAATTCATATATACATACACACACTCACACACACACACACACACACACACACACATATATATATATATATATATATATATATATATATATATATATATATATATATATATATATATATATATTAGCTGAAACCACAGGAAAAGTTTGACAAGAAACGACAGAATGCCAAGTACCTTCGTGTAATTAACACACCATCTGGGCACTTTGTGTCCCGAAGATGAGTTAACTGCACGAAAGTACTTGGCATTCTGTCCTTTCTTTTCAAGCTTTTCCTGTGGCTTCGGCTGATAAACAAATCACGTGCATACTTTTTTTATTTTTAGTCTATACACACACACACACACACACATATATATATATATATATATATATATATATATATATATATATATATATATATATATATATGTATACTGTATGTATATATATAAATATATATATATATATATATATATATATATATATATATATATATATATATATATATATGTATGTATGTATGCACGTGATTTGTTTATCAGCCGAAGACACAGGAAAAGCTTGAAAAGAAACGACAGAATGACAAGTACTTTCGTGCAGTTAACTCATCTTCGGGACACAAAGTGCCCATATGTTGTGTTAAATATATACTGCTATTATATATATATATATATATATATATTTATATATATATATATATATATATATATATATATATATATATATATATATATATGTGTGTGTGTGTGTGTGTGTGTGTGTGTGTGTGTGTATATATATGGGTGGGTGCGTGTGTAGCGTATATAATATATAAACACATATATACAGTGTGCAATGTGGGCAAAAAATAAGATAAGAAGGACAAATAGAACCCAGGAAGAGGAACCAAATGATGGTGAAAAATGGAAGTTACTGAATTCTATGCGTACGTTGGAGTATGTGTAACCTAAGTTTGTTGAATAAGAGGATATTAAGGCTGCTACAGAAGCAACAGCCCGTGCCAACACAAGGATGGCTTAAAATAACAACATCAACAATACAAGAAAAGAGGGGAGTCGTACAGAGACGCAAGGAAGGTAACAACGTATATGCTAAAGATCAGGGGAAAACTAAGAGTGTTTATGGAGACCAAGGTGGGAATGTATGAAGCCACTGACATGACCAGGTTGTGAAAGAATAATTGAAAAGGAGAGAAATGTGGAGACAAGCAGAACTGGTGAAAAGTTCGCATGCATGAAACGATGGGTCAGAAAGTTTTTAAAAATGTTTGGTCATGTGGGAAGATTGGAGCTCAACAGGTTGGTGACAAAATTGCATAATTTGGGAATGTTACGACCGAGGAGGAGGAACTGCCAAAGTGAAAGAGGTATTGAAAAGGATGAGTCATAATGTCCAGTAAGACAAGACTACATTTAAGGAAAAGCGAAAGGTATAATGTTTGCGGGTAGGGGAGGTTGACGTACTGCTGATGAGACATACAAGTAGGTAGGTGATGAAATTAATGTAAAAGATTTCTCCCAAAAGGGTTCAGACATGATTCAGCAGAGTAAGTATAAATGTGTCGGTGACCGTTTGTTTTATCTAGATCCAGTCCCTAACAGGGGAAAAAAGGCTGAATATTGGGTAACGTGCCTAGCCGTGGTACTCCGAATGCAGGTTCGAATCCTGCTATGAAAGTCAGAATTGCTTCTATTTGGCTCTTAGGCTTCATAGTGACAAGAGTATCCAAAAAGTGTAAAGAATAAGAAGGTAAGATGCCACTGTGGTTAATACAGTTACATACTGTACGTATTTGGTAAAAAGTGACCAGTAGATTCCACATACACATACAAATATATATATATATATATATATATATATATATATATATATATATATATATTTATAACATTATAACCAGCTTCAAAGTCTCTTGTATCGAAGTTATTTATTATATACAGTTAACCTATAAAAATCCTATACACTTAATTCGTGTCCTCTTCCCTACACATTTCTGTAACCGGATACTGGCCCTGGTACCGTGCCTTGTTAAATAGGTTATCAGCTTTCCTTCTTGTTAACAAACCAAGTTAGTGAGATAAAAACAACGAGGAAGTTGTGATATAACAAATCTGGAGGGAATTTCTTCTCCGCAAACCGCTGAAGTCCTGAGAGGACGCGACAACGAACAAAACCTTTCAGATTATTTTATTAGTAAAGGATATACCTTTCTTCCAACCGGTATATCTATTCCAGAATATCCATTTGTATTTTTTAATGTACGTATGTGTATCTGCCTCCATGCATGCTCGCATGTATGCAGACTGCACTAGTGCCCATTTACCATGGTGGCTAAAAGATATACTAAGTTTTGGAAACGGAGGAAAACAAAACCAGGGGAAATTTTATCTCCCATGACAGCTCATGCTATAGGCTTATATTTTCACATATATATATATATATATATATATATATATATATATATATATATATATATATATATATATATATATATATATATATATATATATATATATATATATAGTGTGTATTTTATATATATATATATATATATATATATATACGATATATATATATAATATATAAAAGCTGTATATATATAGATATAGACACATAATGAAAAAGCAGAGAGAGAGAGAGAGAGAGAGAGAGAGAGAGAGAGTGCATGAATTTACGACAGACAGACGCGCACGAATATATGGAAATTACAAGTAAGTATTGTTCATACATCATAACTGGAATAAAAAAAAAAAAAGTTAGATTTTCCGCGACTCTTCCAAACGGCTGCCATTCCCCAGGAGCCAAGATCTGTCGGACAATATGCCCACGCAACTCTTCTCCCTTGCAAACAGACCGTTCGCTATTGTTCCCTACAGATTCTTCATCCTTGTTTGACCATGACGGGTGAAAAAGTAGAAAGGGGAAGAGGAAGACGAGAAGAGGGAAAGGGGTGGAGTTCACTGACCTTCTTCGCCGTCTAGTATGGAAACACCGGAAGAAAGCATAAGTAATCATGATAAACGGAGAACAGGGGATGATGATGAATTTCCCAAAGGACTCATCACCGTCAGGACCACAGTGATGATATGGTGATTCAAAACAAACTTCAACACTGCATGCGTACATAAACATCAAGACCATAATAGTTCCATAAAAAAAGGAGGCTCATTCGTTCATTGCTCAAATTTACGCAACAATAATATTGGAAAGTTAAGAGCCATTACAAGGAGGAAGTAGCAAACTCTCTTGCGAGTTCCAAGTCTCCATGGTGTAAGCATGCGGCCATCCATTATTTAAGAAGAGCTGCAATGCTCCTTCCGGTACGCAGTGCACTATTGCTCAGTGCACTGTTTGTCGGTTTGCCTTAATTTTCTTTATCGTCTACTTTCTATTTCTTCTCACTTCATTTTCGAGAAATCTACTTTAAGAGAGATTATTGCGCCAGATCAGAATGGGTTCAAGTCTAATAACAGCAGCTACCATTATTATATCTAACAACTTCATACTTATAGAAACATCGCTGAAAAAATTGTAGTTGATATCTTCGACGGTTAAACAGCGGTCGGCAAACGTAAAAAAATGATTTAAATAAGCCTGCAAAGTTTAACTAAAAACAATAAGGTAGAAAGTAAGGAGAGAAAGAAGAAAATGGAATAAAAGGGGACTAACACACAATGGAAACCCTGTAAAAGGTTATCAAAGAAAATGACACTTTGTAAAGGAATAATGAAAAGAGAGAGAGAGAGAGAGAGAGAGAGAGAGAGAGAGAGAGAGAGAGAGAGAGAGAGAGAGAGAATAAACGAATCTAGATCAGAGTTTGGAGGATTACATCAAGAGGATAAAAACTTGCGGGATTACATCCTGAGGATAGAGAGTTAGGAGGATTACAACGGAGGATAACGAGGGAACTTAAAGTTGGTGTGGGCTATAAATTGGGAGGTTTAGATATTGTGCTCTGGTCCGGGTTACGAGACGAATAGAGACTGAAGAACTTCAGGAAAAAATATAAAGTTATCACGCAAACAGAAAGAAAGGAAATGATGTTCTATGAAACTTCCCTCTGGTCTATTCAGGCTGCGTTAATAATTTCCTTTTCAGTCTACCCCATCCTCAATTCCGTTACGTGAACAACTACATTTACAAAGGAGAAAGACAATAGAAACTCAATTTCAGAGCACAAGGGAGGTGGAGCAAACGCACCCGTACAAATATGAATTAAATAAGAAACCAAAATAATGTAGTAATAAATAATTTTGGCAGTCGAATAAATCAATACAGGGGGAAGATGTAACAACCTGAGCAAGAACTGAAAGCCTTCAACATAAAGCAATAAATAACCCGTATAAAGGGAGGCATTTTGTTAAAAAAAATCATATGAATATTTCAAAAGATTGAAATTATTCTGTGAAACTTCTCAAGTCAATCATAGAGGAAAACATAAAACTAAACTATGACAAGAATTGCCATACAACTATATATACAGTATATACATACACACACATATATATATATACATAATATATACATACATACATACATATATATATATATATATATATATATATATATATATATATATATATATATATATATATATATATATATATATATGTATAAATGTGTGTGGGCGCGTGTGTGTGATAGTTTTGTCACCAGTTCACACATGACCTTTTCATTTCCTCCAATATTTGGTCACAAGAACCCCTCAATACCGTATTCACTTTAACTGGATAACTTACATGCAAAGGGAATTACAAATGATAATTGCATCTGCTCAGGTGTTGATTAGGGTTGACCAAGGATAAGTGTCCTATCCATTCAACTATTAATATAAATATAAATACAAATAAATATATATATATATATGTGTGTGTGTGTGTGTTTTGTTCTTCATTTTCCTTCGCCTCTCCTTAAAATTTTTTAATATTAAAGAAATCAGTCTTAATTCCAACTGTCATGCATCAAACAACAGGAAATGTGTTACTTGAATATTCTTTCAAGATTCTCAAACCATGGATGATTCCTCACCTACTGAAATCCAGGAAATATTCTATTAGAGTCTTCAAAGAAACACGAAAATACTCGGGCATATGTCGTTGAAGTAAATGAAAATAATAAATAAGTCCAGCGTAAAGGCAGTCGAAACCAACAACACGCCAAGGGAAGTTGCATACAGCACCATTGTTCAACTTCCACTTGATGAGAAATTCATTCGAAACTCGAAAACTCAATTTGAAATGCAGCAGAACTTTAACGAATTCCAGATTATAATGATGGAATCTCACCGATGCAGCCAAACTGGAAAAAAATTGTTAACTGTATGCGTCAATCAATTTCTTAATTTACTTTTTGCCGACGATCAAATATTAGATGGACTAGGCAGATAACAGACACAGACACAGACACACACACATATATATGTATACACATATATGCATATATATACATATATAATATATAATGCACACACACACATATATATACATATTTATATATATATATATATATATATATATATATATATATATATATATATGTATATAAAAATACAATATTTATTTTGTGTACCACAAAATACAAAAAAAAAAAAAAGTTTCCAATACTGCTCATCCCCGAAGGAACGAACGCGACAACACCGTCACTGAATGGAGGTTTCTCGAGTCCCTTTCCCGTCCGAATACCCAAGGCTTGGATTAGAGGAATTACCGCCTCAGCAATGTCCATGAATGAGTAATGATAATGAGGATTAAAGAGAGAAACAGAGAGATTTCGAATCTGGATTAAGTGTTTGTAGTTGGTACCAGAGGGGATGAGTGTGGGTAAGGGGTGCCCCAGTGCGAGGGAATGTGGGTAGGAGGTGCCAGATGGTAGCGGAGTGACAGAATGGGAGGTAAGGGAAAGAAGATGGAGTCTATCAATGAATATTCAAGACTCGACCGGGCTGGGGATAGAAAGAAAAATACAGGCGAATAAGATTAGCAAGGATCGACTAGATAACAGTTTCGGAATTAAAGGACAAGTACTGAAGCAGGAGAGTGACCCTTAGGGATTCACACTTCTTGCATACCTACATCATACGTGAATCTACCCTAGTTAGCAGCAGTCCTTGAACGCGCATGCATTCAGTGTTAAACCGTTTCCCAAAATAGTGGACGGCTTGAGAGGAAAAAGCACACCAGTCACTGCCACAATTATCCTTTAACTGATGAATCGGAGGTGAATCTCCCAAGCAGAAGATTTCACCTATATTAGCCTAATGCACCTACACTGAAGGCTCATCAGCAGTAAGGCGAACATCCACCACAAACTGTACCGTTTACTTCTATATTGTCGGCACTTTCGCTCTTCCTACATATTAAAGCATTTTACTTTCACGCCATCTTGCCTAGGAAATTTAGTTTTCAAAATGAAACTTTTGATATGCTTAATTATTACATTTATTAAATTCGCTACAAAATAAATTATATTAATTTTTCAAATTCATTGTAAGGTAACGTTTTAGTTATGCTTTTTTTTATTTTTACTAGTTTCTTTATTACGTTTATTACCATCATTATACACAAACCATGAAATCCAAAGACTAAAACTTAGAAGTAATAAAAATATGTCTAAAACTCGCCCGAAAGAAGG
>NC_089750.1:26162552-26180052 GCF_040412425.1 Macrobrachium rosenbergii
TACACCAATTTGGAATTACTGGTTGAGAACTTTTTGATAAAAAACAAAGGCATAACTTGGCATGCTGTATATATACATCACGTGTCATTGTGATTTTAAGCACGGAAACACACAAACAAAATCACATCTATCTATCTATATATATATATATATATATATATATATATATATATATATATATATATATATATATATATATATACATATATATATACATACATGTGCGTGTGTACACACATCTATGTGTCTATATATATATATATATATATATATATATATATATACACACGTGTGTATATATATATATATATATATATATATATATATATATATATATAATTATATACATACTCTTAGCATTCATATAAATATTGCAAACGTCGAGATCAATCGAGGGAAAAATGCATATTTTTTGGTATAAAATAACATAAACCGAAATTTTATATTACCAAAAGAACAAACTCATAAATTTTTCATCAAAGAAAACCCACACGATATTGGTAATATTTGCTCCCACAATTTTGTCACTTTTCCGTAATATGGGTTTTTCCATATTAAAAAGCTAACAGCACTAGACGCATGGGGCAAACTCCTTTTATTAGGTCCCTTGAATATCTGTCGCAACGACACATATTGGCGCACTTAGGAGAACATGACAAAAACAAAAACCATATTACATGAACTTTTAACATGTATGTGACATTATCGCCAGGAAAGTATGTTTTCCTGTAGCGACGCCACACCCAAAGGAAACGACGTTGCTCCTTTAAAGGTAATATCATTTATCGTTGACCTAAATTCCTTCTATTTCCTCTGGGTTGGAGAAGAGCGTCTTTAGATATAGAAGATATGACTTGACTGTCCCTGTTCATAGATCTACCTACAGACTTAACCCACGTAAAACCACGAGAAAAAAAAACACAACTATAAGAAGCTATAACTTGATAAAGCAAGAACCTACGAGCTCACAGAAAACGCTTCAGCAGAGACAGCAGGAACATCGACTCTGCAGCTCTGCCGAGACACAACGACACTAATTAAGTTTTCAAATTTTTCTCTCTTTTCAGATTTTTTTTTTTCACAAGAACTGTCGCGTACTTCTCCCCCATGACCTACTTCAGCGCCGAGATTACGTACGAGAAAAAACGCTGCGTGGGAGTGACGCTACAGTCCCCGGCGGCGGCTGGGTCGGCGGAACAAGGTCGCAGCGGTTAGAGATGACCTCCTTAACGAGTTAGGAGAAAAAAAGAAGGAAGAGGAAAGTTACAAAACATCCCATATTTCCTTTGGGGTTTTGGGAGGATTTCCAGCCCAAGAATTTTTTCCACTGTGTTAAACATATTATCCCTCATTTTATAATACTACAGAATTGCGGCACACCACCCTTTGTTTCGGTGCCTATGAACTTGTTTCCCTTTAGTTCGTAAACGTTCTCTAAATTTCCCCTTTGTTTATAAAAGGTTTTAACTTCCCTTTTGTTTACAACGGTTTCGTAACTTCCCTTAGGCTTACAAATGGCTTCTTAACTCCCCTTTTGTTTATAAAGGGTTTCTTAACTTCTATTATGTTTATACACAGTTACCTTTCTTCCCTTTTGTTTATAAACGGTTTCTTTACTTCCCTTTTGCTTATAAACAATTTCTTTACTTCCCTTTTGTCTATAAACGGTTTCTTTATTTCCCAATTATCTATAAACGGTTTCTTTACTTCCCTTTTGTCTATAAACGGTTCCTTTACTTCCCTTTTCTTTACTTCTGTTTTGTTTATAAACGGTTTCTTTACTTCCCTTTTATCTATAAACGGTTTCTTCACTTCCCTTTTGTCTATAAATGGTTTCTTTACTTCCCTTGTGTTTATAAACGGTTTCTTTACTTCTGTTTTGTTTATAAACGGTTTCTTAACTTCCTGTTGTTTATAAACTGTTTCTTAACTTCCTTTTGTTTATAAACGGTTTCTTAACTTCCTTTTGTTTATAAACGGGTTCTTAACTTCCTTTTGTTTATAAACGGTTTCTTAACTTCCTTTTATCTATAAACGGTTTCTTAACTTCCTTTTGTTTATAAACGGTTTCATAACTTCCTTTTGTTTATAAACGGTATCTTAACTTCCTTTTGTTTACAAACTGTTTCTTAACTTCTTTTTGTTTATAAACGATTTGAAAATAATCCATTTTAATTGTTTATAAACAGCCACTTTTCCATTTTCTTGGAGCTTAGGTGCTTCCAAAGTTTCATCCCTTTCTCTTTTGCTCTGTGTACCATTAATGTCTCCCAGTTACATTTACTCCCTGATATTTTTCATCAATTATAATCATGACTGATTGATAGATTAATATTAACACTGCACGGAAAACAGTACTTAAGCCATTGGGAGTATTTAAGGGCGCGTGATCACCGGATAAATGATGCAAAGAGAAAATATTTAGCCGGCCTCATATTCTTAAGTAAATGAGATATCGATTGGGACACACTCGAGTACCCTCTTCACATCTTTCAAGATGAACTTTTACCTTTGAAGGAAAATCCGACGGAAAGTCAAGAGGTCATAATGATTATTCAGCCAGCCTACACGCCCCAGGCCACACAAATACACACATGCATTTACAAAGACGCGTGCACAATATATCCCCATTGAAAATCGTGTACCAGGTACATTCTTATTGAATTGTTTTTCATATGACAGATCGTCCAAGATGTATTTTACTATTTTTGCCTTCGCAGACTGGAAAAAGTTCCTTTCTCTCATGAATTCTCTTGCGAAAGCAGGCATCACTTTTGCACTGATTCTACCGTTTCAATTATCATGTTTGATTGAAGTGGCTATCTCCAAATATGCTGAAACGTAACGTTTCCACTGCAACTCTGCTATCATCTCTTTTCTGTTAAGAATCTCTACTTCATTTAGACCCATTCAGTTTCCCTGACGGTGCAAGTTACACAAGTTACCGAAATCATACCTCACAAAATTCTCCTTTTCTCGATGGGCTTTTTTTTTTTATTTATAATTTGAAGAAGAATTTTACTCATTATGGAAGCGGTCGGAACTCTTATTAGACAAACCCTGTTTAAAGTTATCAATAAAAAATTAGAAAAGAATGGTATGTATTTTCGATAATGATTTGAAAACCAGTTACATAAAATGGAACGTAAGAACGAAACGAGGAATAAAGCAGCCACACACCAATATCTGGTCCATAAAAGGTATTATAAACATAGAGCACTGCAACCACAGAAAGAAAAAGGGAAACCAATCCAATTACCAATATCTATCCAATAATTCCAAACAAAGAGTACTTCACTCTCCTTTAGATATATGTAACTTGCACTGAGAGAGAGAGAGAGAGAGAGAGAGAGAGAGAGAGAGAGAGAGAGAGAGAGAGAGAGAGAGAGAGAGAGAGAGAAAATTAACAAATTAGCCATATGAATATATAATTAATGAAAAGTCGGTAAGAATAAAAAGTGTTGCCTTAACTAAAAAACATAAAACGAAAAATTATATATAAGAACTTGACGAAAAGTAATACTGCAAAGTCCACTGAAGTGCCAGCATAATAATAATAAAAAATCACTTATCCTCCCACCCAGAAAAAAAAAAAAGTACGAAAATATCCTGAAACGAAGGTGAGTCAATGACCAAGAAAACTCCCACAGAGAAACTTTCCTTCGGCGACGCCAAATTGGCGAGGCCGTGGAACATCTCTGAGAGATTAGGGGCGTCTGCAACGACAGAGAATCTCTCTGAGAGATTCCCTGGAAAAGATGCTGCAGAGAAACTTACTTCTTTGAGAGGTATCCCCCCCTCCCCCCGGAGGAGCTTGGAAGTTTCAATGAAGCACAATTTACTGTCGGGAAATGGAAGAAACATCCACCCGCTTCTTCCTAGAGCTCTGTGCGAGTCGATACTGAGGAGCATTTTTCTAAACAAACGGAAGAGTGGATCCTGGCGACAGATTCAACGGCGCTTAAGTCACTGACAAGACCTTGCGTTATTTATTAGGTTGCTATTACTGCTTTAAATGCCATTATTAATATCACTTGCACTACTACTATCATAATATCTCCAACGAATACAACAGCAATAATAATAATAATAATAATAATAATAATAATAATAATAATAATAATAATAATAACTTTTACGACATTTAACTGGTATAGAGCCTTCTCTATTCGCCTTAATATCATCTTCTCATCAGCGTGTTGCTAGAATATCAAGTTTCCTAAGGACATATACAGATTTTCTTTACTTGTCCTTAGGAAACTTGACATACCAGCTACACGCCGATGACGTAGATACAGCGATTATTTTAACGCTAATGCCCCCAGTAATAATAATAATAATAATAATAATAATAATAATAATAATAATATTAATAATAATAATTATTATTATTATTATTGTTATTATTATAAGAGTT
Source organism: Macrobrachium rosenbergii (assembly GCF_040412425.1). Taxonomy (NCBI): domain Eukaryota; kingdom Metazoa; phylum Arthropoda; class Malacostraca; order Decapoda; family Palaemonidae; genus Macrobrachium; species Macrobrachium rosenbergii. Next base: position 26,166,970 of record NC_089750.1, read on the forward strand.
TTTGGTGGAAATGACGGTAATAAAAATGTGAAAAACAAGCACATAATATCATAGAGGCTTATATCTTAACAAGAGAGAGAGAGAGAGAGAGAGAGAGAGAGAGAGTAAGAGGATGTGTGGGTGGGTGTGGGGGAGGCTTGTGTGCGAATAAGTCTGTGTGTTTCAAGAGTCCCAGGGAGACTGTGGGGTTATCTTACGAGGACAGACGGAAGAGGTCTAGACAAGAGAGTATCATTAACTTCAGCAGTTCTCGAGGGAATCTTTGCACGTAATTGGTCGTCGTCTTCTTCTCTTTCTTCTTCAGCATCCTAAACAACATTAAGTCAAACACTGGTACATAAACATTAAACTTCAGGACACAATGAAGTATCTGTTGGGTTCTTATTCAAGCCATTGATCTTGAAACTTTTTGTCTCACTTTCTTGTTCTTCATATGGTTTCTTGTCATTAACTCATCTCGCTTGCATGTCTGTACTCCTCTTAAAGGAATCGAATGCAGATGATAACACTTGAATATCCTACCGAAATCATTCATGATAACTTCAGTTTTTATAAAAAAATCTGAAATAATTCGGTATGCCGCTTAGTCAGCTGAAGAAGTGTATATATTTCAGATGTTTACATTCTGTAAAAACATGAGTATATGACTGTTTTATGTGGACACATTCATTCACTTCAGTATGAAAAAGCAGCACAAATATTGGCTAGAAATTATTTGATATTCCAACTGGTTTATTTCAGACACTCTCAATGCTTCTAGTGCAGACAGATTTGGTTCTACAAGGGGCTGACTACATTGCAAACTTTGAGAACTTCATCACACGTGGGCTTCATGCTTTAAAAAAAAAAAAAACTAAAAAGATAAAGAAAACTTTGCCAATAAGTTTTACGAAGTCAGTTCACCAGTTATGGGAATATTGAAATAAAAAAAAAGAATTAGACTAGGAGGAAAGTAATTTATTCGTAGATTGTTATCATTTTATTTTTGCTAATACAATTATCATTGTCTTTCAGGTGTTATGTTTTTGGTTCAGTATTTCTGTTGGGCGGTAGGATTACACAAGAATAACGACTGGATTTTAAAAGAAATTTCTACCAAAGATGGGCCTTATGACTCGATAACAAGGGATTAAATTTTGGAAGAAATAGGAATGTTAGTTTTTATCGGAAGCATAGACCTTTTGTGGGTCTCTCTCTCTCCCCTTCTAGTGCAAGTCAACGATTACGGCACAGAACAGTACAGTTTATCGAAAATGGTCCAGTCCTACATCAACACCACCTACACTCCTCAGATTCCCTTGACAGAAATTGACATTCTTGTTAGTAATATCGTTATTGATGTTACTGTGGTTGCTCTTGGAATTAATTGATGGTAATTACAAACACAGTAAATTTAGATACACATTAGGACAAATACAAAGTGCAAGGTTACTCGGCTAAAATTTTAGCATGAGCACCAAGCACCTAAAATCATGCTACAGGGGACATACTTACAGTAGTTATGTGTGAAATCGAAATGAATGTAATGGTGATAAAAATAAAACGTAAAAAGAGAAAAAGTTAGTGAATGTGTGATGAGTGACTGAGCATGGCGTGTAATGTATTTTTGGATAAAAGAAAGGTTCTGAAAAATTTAATCGTCCTTCATGTTTAATTTTCATCTTTATTTTATTACACCTTCTCTTCCTTACGTTTTCTAGTTTTTCCCTTTTGGGCATTCCGTTCTCTGCATGAGAAGACAGTTACTTGACTTTTTACATACGATGGTGTGAAGATTTTGGATAATAACCATAACAATACAAAAAATGGGAGCTGAGAAACATCTCAAAAGCTTTTTCATAACTGTGCATTACTTACCAGAACACAATAATCTTGCGGATTCAGTTTCTTCGCTGAATATTCGCGCTGCTGTGAAGTACATTTGCATTAATAATAATAGCAGTTTGGCAACGGCTATAACACCGGGACCAAGTGACCAGGGACTTGTTGTTCAACACTGCAACTAGGAACAAAAATCCAAGATGGCCTCCGGAGGCAGAATTATTGTCGCAAGTCTTGCACAAGGCCCTGGATGATTCCATATTCTGCAACATTCTACAATTCATTTTTTTTTGAGACTTATATCACTATGGATTACCAAATTCCATCTTGGCAGAAAGAACTGAAAACAAGTCCAGGGGACACATTGCCTGACTCGAAGGTGGTCTTTCTTAATTAATTCGGCACCGATGAAAACCGTTCTGGGCCAGCTTTTATTGGCAATGTCACCCGAAATGTCAAGTTCTGATTTTGGTGTATTTATTTGTCAGATGGGTATAAACTTACCGATTGAAATTCAAAACAGTTTTTGAAGACCCCGGCCGAATGAACATGTCTGGCAAATTTCAAACGAATCCATTTAGCGGTTTCTGAGATGTCTGAATATGTTAGAAAATAGTCAAGATATCTGCTAAGTCATAAGACCAAGTAAAATTCCGAGATGTGCAAGCTGAACGCGTTACCCTACGGAATCCACCTGTGCAAAACAGAAGCTATTAGTTCTTGAGCTTTTAGATGAACCTGAACTTAATTATCACTCAACAGGGCTGTTGCTTCTTGACCATCACATCATATATGAGGTTTGGACAAAAAAAAAAAAAAAAAGGAGGAGGTGACTAGATTTACTAGCTTGAACCCCTGATTATAATAATACTAATATGACCGTGACCCAAAAGACACGATCTCTCGCTTACGTACAGCTGTGACGCCAGAATTATACAACAGCGCGGCTTGCAATTATTCACAGCTTTCACAAAGCGCTTAACTGGCAGCAAATTACCTCAGCGACCTCCTCACAAAGGAGGAAATGGTTGTCATCCAGAATTACGCTCTTTGCGACCACCCCCATGAAATTTGTTCGTTTATAGAAGATTCATCTTACTTAATCCTTCACCATGTGGCTAACTCATCTTCTGCCACCAGAGGGATCACGCTAATTCTCTAACTTCTGGAAAATGTATATGTGCATAATTGTCGGACATTAACTTTCCTTAAAGTCCACGAATTTCAAAGTTTTGTAAACAAACAAAAAAAGACACTTCAGTATCTTTGAATTTATTTTTTAGATTGGTATTGTCTATTATTCATTTTACCTTTTTCAAAAGTATATCACTTAACTGCTACTGTAAGGCTGAAAGGAAAGTGTATACATGTATATATTAAACGTGTATTTTTAATAATTACATGCATATGCCCTACACACACACACACACATGTATATATAAATGCATTATGCATAATGTATACGTTTATAGACTGAATTTAAATATGTCTGTATTAAAAATACTTTCCTTTCAACCTTACAGCAGTAGGTAAGTGAGTGACATACTTTTTGAAAAATGTAAAATGAATAATAGACAATACCATCTACAAACATATATATATATATATATATATATATATATATATATATATATATATATATATATATATATATATATATATATATATATATAATATAATATATAGGTGAATCTCATTGTTTTGATGAAACTTCTAATAAACGTCTATTAGTGACGTCTACATCAAAGACAACGCTTAAGCTACTCTCTAACAAACTTCACAACGAAGCTAATTATATACTCTTGGCGACTTTATTCGGTACACCCGATACTGCCAAAGAACTGCGAAGAATGAGAAAGACGAATTACAATTAGTTAAAAAAAAAAAGAATTCTGTCCTGTCTACCAGAAACATCTTGAGTGCGTTTATACATTCTTAAATTTTTCCAATCTGTCAACTCATTTTACGAAAGATGATGAATAAGCATCTTATCAAACACAGTGGTAACACCTATCTCCAGAGGGAAATTTGATTAGAAGTCTTTTAGCACTTTTGGTAACCAATTTTAAGTAAAAGGAAATTGTTAGGCTAAATTTTCCTCGGACAAGCCGGTGCTGAAGACGACTATACTAGAAGAGAGTACTGTTAAGAAAATGTATTGCTTTCATTTAAACTTTTTCAATCTGTTTTCTTACAGTGCACGGCTTGAAACAGATGAAACTGGTGCAAAATTTATGAAAATAATACTATTTCAAGAATACTGCTAACAAATTATGTCTCAGTGCATTAATTACCTCCTCAAGTTCACAGTGTTTACTTTTTATTTTAGCTGTGGTATAAATGTATTAAGAATAACAATGACATGAAATGCTCCAAAAAAAAAAAACAATTATTTACAGATTAAAAGATAAACATTTTCGTTGGCTTAAGGTTGGTCAACGGCAAAAAATGTCAAAAGTAGTAGTTGTTATTTCTATGTACGATGAAGCCATAAAGCAGCAAGCTTATTCTACCTTCCTCAGGTAGAAGAACAAATCCTGATATGACAGTTTCAACTCTTTAAAAATGATCATGCAGATAGTACAGGCTTAGGAAGTGCAACTCACTCTCTCTCTCTCTCTCTCTCTCTCTCTCTCTCTCTCTCTCTCTCTCTCTCTCTCTCTCTCTATAATATCTCTCTTTATATATATATATATATATATATATATATATATATATATATATATATAAGGGATAAACTGCTTCTTCTCGGACTGGATGACTAAAGGGAAAACAAACCAGTAATAACTACGGTATTCGTGTTCTAACTTCTGATACACTGAATGGCTGAATAGCAGTCACCTGACGGTAAAACTTCCCAAATGGCCGAATCAAGGATAAAACCAAGGGCATAAATAATTCCACTGACTCAGCGCCTTTTCATGCAACTGCATGCAAGCCTCACCGGCACCCTCGTTTAATGGCACTCCTATACAAGTGATAAAACGTCCAGCTCTCTCCATAAAACTATCAACAAATCTTTTCGTCATTATTTACGCCCACGCACACCCAAAACCTTAAAGACGAATATTTCTTCATTTTATTTTTGGAACAGTGATACGGGCTGCTGGCTATAAATCCCACGCTCTTGCCGGTTCAATAACTTTAACACAAAGGAACGAGCTGAGGGATCTCCAGCTTAATTCCCAACATCCTAAAGAAACAAAAACGTGATTATCGCCAGCCCTGAATGAAGAGAGTCCTCTGCCAATTAGAGGACACCTCCCTCAAAGGGCATCACGGCCCTTTACTAAGCTTCTTAAGTGTTGGAACGCCCCCACCCCACATGCATTGATTCAAACTCCAATGACCTTTGTTTAGTAGCAATGTCTAGGAAGTAGCACTTACTATCTACACCTGGGAAAAAACCAATCTGAGACTTATCTGACACAAAATATATATATATATATATATATATATATATATATATATATATATATATATATATATATATATATATATATATATATTAGATTAAAGTAATTTTATAATTTGTCAAAATTAATTTATTAAGTTTTGTCCAACCTTTTGATCTTGCTTTAGTATAAGTTTATTAATAAGCTATTATCATATATCGTACATTTAAGTTCTTTCTTAGTTTGCTGAACATGAGTCGTATGATTTTGCAGTTTTGCTTTTGTCTTTCTTAAGCGTTTTGTTTACCACCTTCTTCTCCGGTACTAGTGAACTACTGAAGTGTCTTATTAACGATCGTTGTTTTCTCTCCTATGAGCTGTGTTGACTCGAGTGGAAGGCTTGTTCGTAAGGGTGGTGATACGAGACAGAGTTAGTTCGAGTTCCACCTCACTGATTGACGCTTTGCCTCTGCATTTATGGACACTTCTGCAGCTAATATACAGAGATTTGGATCACGGCTTCCCTTATTCCTTCGCTGCCTTGTGTGTGGTCGCTGGTGTTTGTCACCTGCGGCATTCATCAGCCACGCCCCTTCCCTCGTTCGTCGGGAGGATCCCGAACGAGTCGGCCTGCCTTTACTGAGAACGGTGCAGTTTGTGGCGTGCGAGATCCGTCGACGTCCCGGATTCTCGAGGCTACCACCCTTGGTGTGCCCGTGGTATTTTGAGTTGCCTGCAGGCATTGCAGCCTGATTCAGTTGTCCTGCTCATCAGCGTCAGTGAGTTCTCGGAACTTGTGGAGACACGTAGGGAGGCTTTCTACAGGTATGAGATATTTTAAAGCTATTTAAGACGATCGTGGATCGCCAGGTACCTGTAGATTTGCACTCCCCTGTTTGCAGTACAGTCTTCTGGACCTTGTATGGCCTGATGAGCTGATCCACTAAGCCTCTGGTGGTTATTCCTGTTTTGAATTCGTAAGGTTATTTACATTTTTTATTTTATTATTAACTGAACATTTTCAATATTATAATTAGTAGTATATATACTGGTTATTTATTGACATTTAATGGGTAATTTAGTTTGTATGTGTTAGGTAGGAGTAATATTAAGTTTCCCCTCTTATTTTCTCCTACTTCCTTCTACCTAACTTAGTTTCTTAGGATATATTTATCTGGCCAGTAATTTATATGGTACCTACTTGAAGTCATCTTTAAAAATATCTTATTTCTTGGTTTAGGGTTTAGTTTAGTTTTAGGTGATCTTAAGGTTGGTTCATTTTCCTCTTGATATATATATATTCATTTTGATTTATTTTTACCAACCATTATTCTTTTGTATAAATAAATATTGTAACTTTTGTTGAGGTGTTTGTTCTTTTGTTCCTAGCTTTCTGTGTTGCATTTTTACTGCCCGCAAATTCTGAGTAGAGATAAGAACCCTTGAAATTACGGCTGTAAATAAGGTCGTAACAATCTGGCGACCGTGACAGGATTTGCGCTCAGGTGTACACAGTAGTTGGGACTTTGGAACACTCCTCAGTGGGGGTTATAGTATTTATTTTTGGAAATACCTTTCTCTTACCACTATGGATAATTTGGAAGACTTTGAGTTTAGTCCTGCAGAGTTCTTAGGGTCCGCTGACTGTATTAGGCATTTACCAATACTAGGTAAAGAATATCTGGTTAGTTGTGCTAGGTGGTTGGGTATCCCGTTCAAAATGACGGATACAAAGAGAAAGTTGCTAATAATGGTAAAGAACAGTGTTATGCAAGGTTTGGCTGAGGCTGAAGGGTTAGTTGGGGAAAATATTAGTGATAGAGGTACTGAATTAGGAAATGATGATAGGGTAGTTGCAGATGATAATGGCATTAGTGGTGGAGCAGGTTTGTCGTTATTTGATGATCCTCCTCAGACTGGAGTCATTTATGAAGGTCCAGCAAATTTGCTGCCAACAGGAAATATAACTACAAACCCTTTCTTGACTGAAGAGGATTTAGGGCCAGCAGTTCCTACTGTTCCTGTAAATTCTGAATCAAAGGAAATTCAGGAATATGACTTAATTTGTAAAAAAATAGAGTTGTTAAAATTGGAGCATGCAGAGAACGAGAGGGTGAGGAGGCATGAGGTAGAGATGGCCAACCTTAATTTGGAAATGGCTAGGTTACAGGGGCTCCTAACCAGTTTAGCACCCCACGAGGTAGTCAGCCCCGATAGGTTTAATATTGGGGCTGCATTGAAATTGGTCCCCATTTTTGATGAAAGGAATGTTCCTGAATTCTTCAAGGCCTTTGAGAGTGTCAGCTCGGTTGTCTTGGCCACCAGAGATGTGGACAGTGCTGATTCAGTGTAAATTGGTGGGCAAGGCAATTCGGGTATATAATGCCTTGGAGGAGGGGATAGCCATGGATTATCATAAGGTAAAGGCACTAATTTTAAAAGCCTACGATTTGGTCCCTGAGGCATATAGGTTAAAGTTTAGAAATTTCAATAAGCATCCTCTTTGTCTTATGTAGAATTTGCTAGGTTCAAGGAGGAACAGTTTGACGATTGGTTGAAGAGTCGTCAAGTTGTCACTTTTTCTTCCTTGAAAGAACTCATGCTTTGGAAGAGTTTAAGAAATCTTGCTCCAAAGAACTGAAAATTTATCTGGAAGAATTAAAGGTCACTAATTTAAGTAAGGCAGCTCAAGTGGCTGACGAATTTGTCTTGACCCACAGAACCGGTTCAGGCAATTTCGCTAGCAAAGAAATAGGTAATAATGTAGTAAAGTCAGCGAATTTCCATAAAGGAAACCGAGGTGATAATAATAACACTAAGAATACTGTAGTTCAGAATAATTTCCCTGCTAGTAAGAATGGAAAATTCACGAGTAAACCTGGTACTCGTGTATTTTCCAAAGGAGGTAGTTCTGGGACAGGAAACGGTAATATGAAGATTTGTTACTGGTGTAATAAACCCGGTCATTTCAGGCTCAATGTCACGCCAGAACAAATTATCTTCAAAGGAATAATCCTGTAGCTTTAATGCCAAGTCCATCTCCTGACGTAAAATTACCCATAATAAATAGTGGTATTGGTGGTAATAGTACGCCTGGAGATGGAAATAATCCGCAGGAATGACTGAAATATGATAAGTACATTTGGCCAGGAAAAATAATATATAATTCTGTTATTATTGATGTCAAATTTTTGAGAGATACAGGGTCTGCTCGGTCGTTAGTGCTGAAAAGCAGTTTAAAAGGTTTGGTGAAGTATTCAGGGAACTTTATTGTTCTGGGAGGTTTCCCGAACACCATAGTTTCAGCTCCTTTAGTAGAGGTAATGTTGTCATTCCTGGGTACAATGGAAGGACCGAGTTGGCCGTTGTCGAGAGTTTTCCTATAGGTGGTATTGATGGCATATTGGGAAATGATATGATTAATAGTGATGGTCAAGAATTATTCCCAATATTGTCAATCAATAAGTGTCCAGTAGCAGTTACCACTAGAGCTGCAGCAAGAGCTGCAGACTTATTAAATAATAATGAAGAGTTAAATTTGAGTAGTTTAGAAGTAGATGTAGATGTAGGAAGACCCGGGTCTGTAGTAAGTAGCGTAGTTAGTAGTGATAATGTAATTCCTGATTGGGATCGAGCAGCTTTTATTGAAGCCCAGAAGAAAGAGTTTAATTTTAATTTAGGTGATACTTCTGACTTGACAAAGCCTCGATTCTGGGTAAGAAGGGGCATATTATATAGGGTGAGTCGTCCTCTGGTTGCTAATGATTCCCAAATGTCCCATATTGAGCAAATAGTGGTACCTTCTCAATTTCAGAGACAAATATTAAATTTATCCCATGATGATTCATTCTCTGGTCATTTTGGTGTTTGAAGACGTTCCGTAGGTTGGCTAAATGTTTTTGGTGGCCAGGTATGAAATCGTCAGTGAAACAATATGTGAAAGAATGTCCAGTGTGTCAAGTGGTAGGTAAACCTAATCAGAAAGTTGTAAAAGCACCTTTATATCCCATACCAGCTATTGGGGAGCCATTTAATGAGCTGGTAGTTGATATAGTAGGCCCTCTGCCTAAAACTAAAACAGGGTTTATCTATTTACTGACTGTGATGGACCGGGCATCACGATTTCCTGAGGCCATTCCTATGAAAAAATCACATCTAAGGCTGTATTTGACCAGTTGGTTATTTTCTTTTCCAGGTATGGAATCCCTCGTAAGATACAAACTGATTGTGGAACTAATTTTACTAGTAAGGAATTTCGAAGTAAGTGTGCAGATCTGGCCATTCTACACACTACTAGTGTTCCTTACCACCCAGAGAGTCAGGAGTGGTGGAAAGATTCCACCAAACTCTTAAATCAATTTTAAGGAGATTTTGTTATGAGCACGGAGAGGAATGGGATAAGGGCCTTCCTTTTGCTCTCTTTGCTCTTAGAAGTCATCCAAATTCATCTACTGGCGTCGCTCCTTTTGAATTAGTATTTGGACATAAAATAAGGGGTCCTTTAGAAATTTTATATGAAGTTTTGGAATCTGATCAAATGAAGGAGACGAACGTGGGTGAATTTGTTGATAATCTTAGAGGAAAACTTTCTAGTGCCTGGAAGTTTGCTAGAGAAAATTTAGCTAGCTCTCAGGCAGCTATGAAAATCAATTATGACAAGAAAACTCGAGCACGGTCGTTTGAGCCTGGGGAATTAGTTTTGGTGTTGGGTACAGATTCGGATAACTTCCTTGAACCAAGGTATAAGGGCCCTTGGAAGGTGTTGAGGAAATTATCTGATCTTAATTATGAAATAGAAGCTCCCGGGACCAAACGAAAGTGTCGAATTTTTCACATTAACAGACTGAAATCTTATGTCTCTAGTAAATCTGATCCTTTGGAAACAGGGTATGAATCGGTTTCTTTGGTGGCAGAGGTACTCCTGATGGGTCCGAGGAAGTAATTAATCAAGTACCTTCAGATGCTCTATCCAAGAATGTGCAATGTTTGAATGTGTTAGATGAGCATCTGAAGCATCTCGATTCTAATCAGAGAAGGGATATGGAAAGTTTAATTCATTCTTTTTCAGATTTGATTAGAGACTCTCCCGGATTGACTAGTTTAATTGAACATGATGTGGTGGTAGGAGAAGCTTCACCAATTAAACAAAGCCCTTATAGACTAAATCCCACTAAAATGGATATAGTCAATAAGGAAATAGAATATATGTTAAAGCACGATTTAATACAACCTTCTGTTAGTCCTTGAGCTCCCCTATAGTATTGGTAAAGAACCGATGGACAGTATCGGATGTGTGGACTATCGTTAATTTGCATACTAAAAATGATTCTTTTCCCTTCCTAGGATTGACGACTGCATAGACCGCATTGGTTCAGCAAAATTTATTACGAAGCTAGATTTGCTCAGGGCTACTGGCAAGTACCTTTGTCAGATCGAGCAAGAGAAATTTCGGCATTTGTCACCCCATTCGGCTTGTATGAATGTAAGGTCATGCCTTTTGGGATGAGGAATGCTGCTTGTACTTTTCAAAGATTAATGAACCGTGTGGTCTGTGGATTAGAAGGTACTGAGATCTACATAGATGATCTTGTTGTGCACAGTAATGATTGGAAAACTCATTTGCTTAGGTTAAGTAATGTTTTTGAAGCTCTCCGTGCTGCAGGTTTAGTCATTAACCTCGCTAAATGCGAATTTGGTAAGGCTAAAGTTGTGTATCTGGGTCATGAGGTTGGTCTGGGTCATATAGCCCCGAAACAGGCTAATGTCGAGGCTATAATCAATCTAAAGAGACCGTGCAATGTCCGAGAAGTTCGAAGAGTGTTAGGTATGATGGGCTACTATAGAAGGTTCGTTAGGAACTTTTCTGACATTGCTCGTCCCTTAAATGATCTTTTGTTAAAAAATAAGAAATTTATTTGGACTAGCGAGTGTGAAGAAGCATTTATTAAAATTAAGACTATTTTTATGTCTAAACCTATTTTGATTTCTCCGAATTTTCAAGCTCCCTTTATAATTGCTGTTGATGCTAGTGATGTAGGCATTGGAGGCGTTCTCTTTCAAAAAGGTGCGGACGAGGAGGTGTACCCAATATCCTACTACAGTAAAAAGTTGTTAACAGCAGAGCGTAAGTATTCGACTATTGAGAAAGAGGCTCTCGCCTGATCCGTACCATATCTCATTTTAGACCGTACTTAACTAATCTTTCTTTTCCAGTGGAGGTATGGACGGATCATAATCCGTTAGTGTTTATTGAACGGATGAAAGGATCTAATCAAAGGATTTTACGTTGGGCCTTGCAACTGCAAGAACTCAACTTGTTAATTAAGCATATCAAAGGATCTGATAATAAGATTCGGACACCTTGTCTAGGATGTAAAGTATTTATTTTTGTTGGTTTTTCCTGCCTCTTTCGCCCTGCTCGTTTCTCTGTGTTCATTTGGAGTGAAAGGAAGGTTTAACTTATGGTTTGTTCCGATATTGTTCGGTGGTTTGGTTATTTATATGGTAATTTTGTTTTCAGTTTTTTCGTTTAAGTATTAGTTGTAAGAAATATTTAGTTCTGTGCTAGCCATAGTTTCTTATTAGCTGATAGGTAGTCCTTCGTGCCATTTGTTATGACTTTAATTTTAGCAAGAACTTTTGGAATTTCAAGGTATTATCATTTTCTATAATTTAGTACATTTTGTTGTTGGTTTTAAAATTGTTCGATAACATTTTTTTTTTTTTTTCAGGCTTTGTATCTGATTAAGCTGTTTATATATTGGTATGTTTAAGTATTTAATTGAGGGTATTTAATACTGATTTTTTTTCAGGATGTGTAATACACGATTGTTCTTTATTAGGCAGTTCTAAGCATGTTTACATTAAGGTTATCTTTACTTTTAAGATTGTTCCTAGTTTTAGCTTTAAATGATTCTTTGTTGTATTAAAAAATTTACTCTATTTGATAAATTTTTTTTTTTTTTTTTGGAGGAGAAAGGTATTAGATTAAAGTAATTTTATAATTTGTCAAAATTAATTTATTAAGTTTTGTCCAACCTTTTGATCTTGCTTTAGTATAAGTTTATTAATAAGCTATTATCGTATATCGTACATTTAAGTTCTTTCTTAGTTTGCTGAACATGAGTCGTATGATTTTGCAGTTTTGCTTTGTCTTTCTTAAGCGTTTTGTTTACCACCTTCTTCTCCGGTACTAGTGAACTACTGAAGTGTCTTATTAACGATCGTTGTTTTTCTCCTATGAGCTGTGTTGACTCGAGTGGAAGGCTTGTTCGTAAGGGTGGTGATACGAGACAGAGTTAGTTCGAGTTCCACCTCACTGATTGACGCTTTGCCTCTGCATTTATGGACACTTCTGCAGCTAATATACAGAGATTTGGATCACGGCTTCCTTTATTCCTTCGCTGCCTTGTGTGTGGTCGCTGGTGTTTGTCACCTGCGGCATTCATCAGCCACGCCCCTTCCTCGTTCATCGGGAGGATCCCGAACGAGTCGGCCTGCCTTTGCTGAGAACGGTGCAGTTTGTGGCGTGCGAGATCCGTCGACGTCCCGGATTCTCGGAGGCTACCACCCTTGGTGTGCCCGTGATATTTTGGGTTGCCTGCAGGCATTGCAGCCTGATTCAGTTGTCCTGCTCATCAGCGTCAGTGAGTTCTCGAACTCGTGGAGACACGTGGGGAGGCTTTCTACAGGTATGAGATATTTTTAAAGCTATTTAAGACGATCGTGGATCGCCAGGTACCTGTAGATTTGCACTCCCTGTTTGCAGTACGGTCTTCTGGACCTTGTATGGCCTGATGAGCTGATCCACTAAGCCTCTGGTGGTTATTCCTATTTTGAATTCGTAAGGTTATTTACATTTTTATTT
>NC_089750.1:26182552-26225052 GCF_040412425.1 Macrobrachium rosenbergii
AAACTAATTTGTAAATGCTCTTCATGAACGAAACGAGATAAACGCATTATGAAGCATAAAAGGAAAATGCTTAGGTAAAAAAATACAGAAAAATAAAAGGAAAAATAAAAATAAGAGACAACTGGAATGTGTGGCTGCACACCGTAAACAAAAACTAGATGAATGCAATACCAAGAAGAAAAGAACGAAACCTGTATAAGAAATGACAGTAAAAATCGAATAAACACGAAACACTTTACGAACCATAAAAGGACAACATTCACGAAAAAAATTAAATCATTAAAGAAAGACGATGAAAATTACGAAACACAAAAATGACAAGATTTACGAAAGCAGTCAGTAAACTAATCAACCACACAAAACGCATTATTATGATGCACGAAAGGACAAAGCTTGGGAAAGAAAGACGAAAGAGATCATGAAAGAATCACCAGACCGCAATGAGCTAAACACGCCAGGCACTCTTTCCTTCCCCGGTCTAACCGCATCGTCTTATTGAGACGCTGCGACTTCCTCGTCATTGGCTTTCCTAATGAAGCCTATCAACACACTAATGAAGAAATAAGATTTCTCTCGTCCCCTTCGAGGGAGACAATGCCCTTGCGCTGCCTCCGTATCCAATCAAGGCATCCGCGGGAGGCATATGAAAGCAGGAAGCCCCTCCACAGAAAGATTACACAGAGGTAAGAATGCCCCGGCAAGAGAGAAGGAAATCCTACGTCACATATTCTTCTAACAGGTAAGTTTTTCCCTCTCTCCAATTTTCCTCCTTTCTTTTTCATTTACAGGGATAATTAGTGTTGAAATGAGTTCTAATTTAAGGCTCTGCCTGTCTCCCTGTCTGTTTGTCTGTCTGACAGTCTGGCTTTCTTTCTGCCTCTACCTTACTTTCACTCCCTCGCGATAATCCTTTTCGCTCCCCTAAAAATAGAAAAGAAGAAAGCTGCAGCTTCCTCTCTTTAAAAGAATAATCCAATTTGGCTTCTTAGCGACCAAAATGAAAACGGACGCTCGGTTGATGGAGACTGAAGAGAAAAAATTAGGTAAATTAGTAAATAGCATGAGAATATTAAATCTGGATGAGAGAGAGAGAGAGAGAGAGAGAGAGAGAGAGAGAGAGAGAGAGAGAGAGAGAGAGAGAGAGAGGCAGCCTGGGCTTTCTTCCATGACAAAGATTCATCGTCACGTTTCACATTCTAATTTCAAATTTAATTAACAACACTACAATCAGAGGCCCTGAGTTTCGGAGGGGCGAGGAAGGGGGGTTGGGGGAAATTAGCTAGATGTCCTTGAACAAAGAGGATCAAAATGAGCTTGAAAAGCTCATCCGGAAGCGATGGATCCCAAGGGTTTCTGTGTCCCAGTGTAATCAGCATATCATTGGACTGTAACCTAATGCGCTTCGTTACAGGCCCAAACTAACCAGCTGAGAGTGTTAACCATCTGAATATTCAACGGCTCTTCGGAATGAAGCGAGGACATCGCTCATGAACCACCGGAAGTGTTCGCTGCCTGGAAGTCGTCCATCCAGACATGGAGGCAATGGCATTGTTGCCGCGGCACATAGATTCTCCTTGATTTAAACATGAATGACGTTCTCGTGATGGCCTTAGTCTTCTCTAACATGACAGAGAAAAATGATATCAATAATAATCGCCTCTAACGCCGCGTGAAACTAATAACAATAATTGGAATGATAACAGCAAAAGTGCAATTTTAAAATCACACCTGCATTACCTTACCAGTACACAATTACAAATAACAAAATTAATAATAGTAATGGTAATTTCATACCACGTTATACAGTATATTCGGTGACAGTTTTTAGCTTTTCTAATCTGCGACCACAAAATCACCTCCTCTGTCTATAATGAAAATCACACACACACACACACACACAAAACATGGAACAACAAGGATGAATCGGTGAACAATTAGAAACTTTGTCAGAACGATAAAAGCTACATTACATTCAGGTACAGAGCAGAGTTGACAAAAAACGCCAAGTTAAAGAAGGATGAACAGGAAATATGAGGGAAATGAAAACACGCCCACAAACAGGAAACCCAGAATCCTTTGCGTACCCTTACCCTCCCCTTGTCTGGAACTCCGCCTTCAGCCTGCATTTCCACTCTTATAGACAAGTCCAGTGAAACTTTACACAATTTTCCTTCACTGAAAAATGAATTAAAAGGTGCTCATTCCAGCAACGAAAAGCAAAGAAAAATATGTCTTCAAGGTTAACAATTATACTAATTAAAGGATAATGGATGACAAGATATTGATAATAAAAGCTTCAAAAAAGTGTTAATAACAGGAACGGGAGATTAACGGGTGCGAGAATGATAATGAAACGAATTTAATAGCAAGCTTCGTAAGACTTACGAACTTTATATCAACACGAATTAAACGAAAATATCTGACAACATAATTACACGAATTTCCGGATAGAGCACGTAGAGCTAATAATAAACCGGCCATAGTGTATTATAAAAGGGATTGTTGATAACAAAATTTTGAGGATCAGCAGAGATAATAAATAGGAAGAATGATTGAACGCTTAAGTTTATTTATAGATTTCCAATCTTATATAAATTTCCAGTGCAAACAAAAGAAACTGATGTCATATTTGCGCACAAGTTGTATCTGTTGGGAAAGAAGAAGAAAATTCTTAAAACATGCTTGACAATTTTCTGAGATCAAATTAAAAATTGTATATATATGCTAAAATTGGCAATTTATCCTTTGAACGTAAAAACTGACATGAAAGGCCAACAAATGAATGCAGGAAAATCCAATATATGAACGCTTACAACACGTGATAAGATTCTTTTCATTCGGTCTGTGGTCACTTCTTTCTTACTCTCTGGGCTACACAGCCGCTTTCATGCAATTCACGTGACTCTCTCGAAACATTACACAAGAACCCAATTCGTGGAGACATCGCAAAATAGAGAGAGAGAGAGAGAGAGAGAGAGAGAGAGAGAGAGAGAGAGAGAGAGGATAAATATGTCTTTCCTCTACAGTCTCTTTCACTTCCATAACTTGCGACGTTGAATAAATAGTATAAACTATAAAAACAAGGTAAAGACAATTGTCTTGGATTTTTCTTGTACACAAATAATCTTAAATAAAAACCCGACAAGGCCCTCAACAAAGCCCTGCACTTCTGACGAATAAAGAAGACCAGAAAGCGAGTGAGAAAATACGGGAAGGATCTGAAGCCTGAAATTAGCTTGATGTAATTATATCGAAAGCAACAGATGAAGCGAAAGGTTACAGGTCACAGGATTTTTACTCCTTAAACCAAAAACACGTTATAATTAGACCTGGTGTGCTTTAGTGTGATAACCTGATTGACTTAGAGAAAATAATGATGACGACAGCAAAGAAACGAATATATTCTGATCGCTCGTGTGTCAACTTCAATTGCCATTAACTTGAGAACAAAAACAAAGCCCCCTGGGTACAAAACTATTCTTTCATAAAATATTTAAGAAGAAAATGACTTCGGAAATGAAATGAAATTAAAAGTAAAACGAAAATAAAACAATAATGAGACGTTAAGATCTAAGAATCAAACGCGTTTCATAACCATTTAAAAAAAAAAAGATTTGAGAGAACATGAAAGAAGAGGAAAGATAGATCTAAATTCAGACATTTCTGATTGAAAAATACATTTCCTCATAATTCGTTTTTCGACTGCACATGAAACAGAAGCATCGAAGCACCAAGACACATCAAAGAGACATTATCTTTAATTTTCTTTCTCGAGGACATGAAAGCCTCCAGTGTGCGATGACAAATCGAAAGGAACTAAAAGTTCGTTCTGGGAAAAAGACTTGGCTAAGACAACACGTCAAGGAAAACTTCGAGGGAGAATTTTCAGGGAAAACCGGCACATCTTAAGGCAACGTGTTTCTCAAGAAAACATCCGAAAATAAAAGCGCCAGAGGAAGTTATACAACTAAGCTTAGGCTTCATAAAAGTATATAGGTACAGAAAATGATGAAAAGTCAGTGATCATACAAAGATCTTTCGTGATTCAATACCCAACATATATCATTAAATTTTAAGTCACACATTTACAGAAGACTACCCACTCACACATCCACACACACACGCACAAACACGCGCACGCGCGGTCTCAAGAGGTAGAGTTATAAAAAATAAAGGCTTTCATGGAGACATCTATGTCTTAAATATAATTTCTAAGTAATATTACATACATTCACATGAGACGGTCCATGCCGTTTACATTTTCCAAGAGAGTAACACGAAGAATATTATTACTCATTATAACCAAGTCTGATGTCTGGAATACTTCATAAATTAACCCACAGTAGTCAAAGTTCTAACCACTTTTGCCTGAGGAGAACCAAGCGTTCGGTTTCCAGTGGAAAACAATTATAATATTGGGAAATGATCAGCCTCATCAATTGCGCAACTTTACTTGAATAAATGTAACAGCAACGTAAAAGCCAACTTTAATACGATGGACGAGTTTTCCTCTGTATTAAGAAGCTGTCTTTCTTTCTTGACATTAACCTCCTTTAAAAAATCATTATTGAAAATTTACGGAATAAAAACTGAAATAATTAACTGTTGTCTCGAAACGAACGAAAGGGTTGTTCAATTGTTACGATAAAACTTACAACTTACATTATTAGATTACATTTTGGTTGGAATTAAACAAACAGGATGACAAACTAGGCGAGGTAGGTACTAATGACCTTAGAAAGTTATGAAAGACTTAAATCTTAAGGTTTAAACACGCACACACATATGTATATAATATATATACAATAATATTAATGATAACAATATAAAAATAACAGTAAAAATTATTATTATTATTATTATTATTACTATTATTATTATTATTATTATTATTATTATTATTATTATTATTATTATTATTATTATTATTATTATTATTATTATTATTATTATTATTACTTAGAGTATACCTGTCCATCAGGAAATGTAGGCAGTTTTAAATAATTTTCTTGCGGTATCTTTTTTCTTAATATCTCAAGTTCAAGATTGCGATATTTGACATGCAATCTGTTTACCATAAACAGTGTGTTACAAACAGAAAAAATATAAATAAATAAAGTACTGTACTTTAGGAGTATTATTATTGTTAGTCTGCAATGACTTTAAATATACAATTGACTGATTTTTCACATGGTAAATTTAGTAAAGACCATGACCTAATAATAATAATAATAATAATAATAATAATAATAATAATAATAATAATAATAATAATAATTATTATTATTATTATTATTATTATTATTATTATTATTATTATTATTATTATTATTATTATTATTATTATTACTGCATAAATCAAACCGATTATTATTACTGCATAAATCAAATCGACATTAAAAAATTAACCCAGAACCTCCCCACCAGAAAATTCCTTCACAAGCAACCCAGAGCCTCCTGAAGAGGACGATCATCCCCTGATTGATTAAGACACTGGAGAAGACCCATGAAAGACCAGGTCGTGTTTAAAGAAACTTCAAACAGGCGCTAATCTGAAGCCATCGAAGGCAATTTCACGAGGTATAAAGAATTCCTTAAGTTTTTTGAAAGGCAATCAAACCACAAAGACGAAATTTGATTGCCGAAGATGGTGTTTCTGGGAATCCGGTATAACGGGGTTACGGGAAAAAGGGAACATATATCGAGGAAAATATTAGGGAGTATTTTTAATGGGGACACGAATACAACACAAGTAACCGTTTATTTACTTATGCCTTCATGAATATATATATATATATATATATATATATATATATATATATATGTATACATATACATGTTTATATACGTGTGTGTGTATATATGTGTATGTATGTATGTATGTATATATATATGTATGTATGTACATATATATATATATATATATATATATATATATATATATATATATATATATATATATATATATATATATGTGTGTGTGTGTGTGTGTGTGTGTGTATGTGTGTGTGTGTGTGTGTAGGTATTAAAGCAATCCTATTACTGTACATTTCAGGTTCCTGATAAGAGGAGGAAAAGGGACCATCATATACTCTAAGCGATGAGTTCATCTTTTAAGAGTGTTGAATATTTTTATTATTCGGGGGAAACCAAAACCGCTATCCGCAAAGGTTTCCCATAGAAGCAAATGCATTTTGCATAAAAATTATGTGAGCTCTTTGTTTTGGCATTCGTAACTCACAAGAGTAATATACATAATCCACCTTGACTAAAATCTATTTTTTTTATTTGAATTATTTGCAAACGCCCTTTATTATAGTAAGTGAAAAGGCTCTCTCTCTCTCTCTCTCTCTCTCTCTCTCTCTCTCTCTCTCTCTCTCTCTCTCTCTCTCTCTCTCCTACAGACACACACATATTTATGTGTGTATATATATATGTATATATATAATATATGTGTATGTATACATACATACATATATATATATATATATATATATATATATATATATATATATATATATATATATATATATATATATATATATATATATATATATATATATATATATTTAGCAGTTCTCCCGGCAGAGCAGAGAGGAGCTCCAATGGAAAAAACAACACCTGCCACATGCATTACTTTATCTGCTCAATAATGGATATAAATCTTTCGCAGGATGCTTCCATATCTATATCCCCTTCATATAACTACACAAAAAGCTCATCAGCAGCATGTTGAACTCTCTATCCACACACACACACACACACAATTACCATTTACCTCTGTCTTGCAAGGACTCCGCGTTTCCTTATGTTTAGGCCCTTAGTTTCCAGAACCTCTTTTACACTATTTACCCTATGCTTTCTGGGTCTTCTCTCCTCCCTCATAACACTTTTCACCACCCAAGTCGTTCTCCATGCTTTCCACATGACCAAAAGGACAGTTTACTTACTAATATTTTCATACACTTTCACCTTGGCATATGCTAAAATTCCACGTCTTCTGCACTGAGTGTGCCATTCCCTGCTTCACCTATTCTGTGACCCACTTCTCTCATCTTAGCAACACATCTTACATTTACTACCAAATGCCTTTACGAACCAACAGCATCTATTCTTTCCCAATCCATATTCACATTCACTGCTCAGTTTTCTGGTTTCCATTTGCCTTCATAACCATGCTGTAACTCACAATTACTATAAATTTTCTTCTCTTACAATCACTTTCGACAACCATTCCACTTTCCATTCACAATTCATTTCTTCATACAATAACTTACCAAGGATGTTTTTTTCCTTTCTCAGACTTCTTCCCCATCTATATTATCACTCGTATTTTCCGGTTTTCTTGGATCTAATATTTTTTCCATAGCGGAGATTTGTGAATTGTGTGGCAAAAGTTTAGAGGTCTTTGCGTCCCCGGTGCTGAAGTCGAGGTTTTATATATATATATATATATATATATATATATATATATATATATATATATATATATATATATATATATATATATATATATATATTGGATAAAATATGTTTCATAAAAAAAGATAAATAATCTTGTGGGAAAATAATTTTCTAACAGCCCTTCCATTATGAGTGTCATTCCATTTAACTCACACCGAGATATATAAGACTGGAATAAATCCGAAACCCTTGTCAAGCAGCAATAAAAGTCTAATCTAATCAATATGTCAAGGATACATACCTTCTTGTACCCTTCGGCTGGATATTCATTCATTTAAGCAACGCAGCAATTCCATAAAATTACTCAAAATAATTTTTGAGTAATTGAAAAGTAATTGCAAATGGCGGTATTGTAACTAAGAAAATTTCTAAGAGTTCAGGAAGCAAATTTAATAAGTCCACAAGACCCAAAGAAGTCAACAGTAGCAGAAATAAATAAGAACAAAACCAATAAATACAAATGCCATCAAGAATCCGCCTCCGGTGACGGAGTCCCTTGTTAAGGAACGAAAGAATCCTTTTTCTGGAATAAATAAACTCCGTGGAAGGAGGAGGAATTGGGCGAGAACGAAATAAGTCCGTATAAAATACCTGGTCGGAATGGGATGTCAGTTGAGAGTGCCTGAGATAACTGAGGAAGAAATCCTCATCTTCTCCGTCATCTCGAACAAGAATTTACTGACAAAGATTAGGATTAAAGGAGGGATCGTGAATTTTTATTATTCTTTTCAGGCGAGGTCTGAAAGAAAGGAGGACGGATTCTTATTTTCACTTTCAGACCGTATCAAGAAGCGTGATCAAAAGTATTAAGAACGTGTTCAATTCCCGGTCTCTCGAATTATATCTAATAAAGCTATGACTAACACCATAAGCCTCATGCTATGTGCTGAAGGAAGCTGAAGGGAAGCTAGTAATTTAAATATGTAGAATGAGTATTAATAATTATATATATATATATATATATATATATATATATACATATGTATGTATGTATATATACACTGAATCTACTGGAGCTTTATTTTACCAGATACTTGTATAATTGTAGTGACCACAAAACCTTCTTAGCTTCTCGAATTCTTCACACTCTTTCGATACGCTTGTCCCTGCAAAGCCTGAGATCTAAATGCAAAAGTATGTAGAAACAGCATTCAAACCAACATCCGGAGTATTAGAACGAGGTCACATTACCAAACTAAAACAATATATATTATATATATATATATATATATATATATATATATATATATATATATATATATATATATATATACATATACATATACATATATATGTATATATGTGTGTATATATGTAAATAAATAAATTATATATGTGTGTGTATGTATCCTGTATACGATATATAAATTACTCTGCATGACAAGTTGATACGAACATTGTTGCTTGTATATTATGCACACACATATTCAAAGCCCAAAACAAATTAAGAAACAGTGATTTACGGATAGGAAACATCATATATATATATATATATATATATATATATATATATATATATATATATATATATATATAAAACATGATGTTTCCTATCTGTAAATCACTGTTTCTTAATTTGCTTTGGGCTTTGAATATGTATGCATAATATACGGAAGCAACACATACTCTCTCTTGAGTCACAAATGAAGTCTTTATTAAAAATGATTCATTTTCGGATTTGAATAATCAACTATTTTCTCTGAGTGTTACAAGGCATGCTATTCCTATAAAAATCTCTGTGACGATGTTTTATACAATTATCCATAATTCAAAAGTAAAGAATTAAAAAAAAAAAAAAAAATCTTGAGCTGGACAGTGAGAAAAGAGGAACTTTCCTCGGGAGTTTCATATTATCCAAAAGATGAAAAGGTTTTGAGGGAGATAAAAATTCAAGAAAGATTCTGGCCGTCTTTGAAGAGCTTTTATGAAATGTGGCCTAAGCCCAAAAAGGAAACTCAGTAGACCCGTTTTTCTATTATGACACAGAGTAAAAGGAGACAGGCCGTTACGTTTAACACTTTGTGCAAGAAATGATATTGCGTAATAGAGGCATACTGTGTTCAAAAGCTTTTCTTCTGAGAATAAATGGGGGAAAAGGATCCCTTTCTTTTGAAAATATAGTGTTAGTGTATAAATATCTGAACGTGAAAACATAAACCAGGAAAATGTGATAACATATAGGAGATGGTGTTCAGCACAATGCAAACTCCAGACTGTAGTAACTATAGTACAAGTTGTTTTTTTCCTTCTCTTAAAGAATTTTGTTAAGACAGTTTATAAGACACTTCGTTGCAAGTATCCCAATGTATAAAAGCAATACATGAATATTTTTGCTGAACAGAGTAGCGAAAAACCGTGTAGAAACGAGGTTGTAAAATAAAATCCCTAGTGACATTATTATTATCTTTTGTTATAAAACAGAATGAAATGAAAACATACGGACTGAAAATACACAAATCAATATTTCAGATACGCTACATGATATTGAAAACCTAAGTCAAAATTCACTAAGTGTATTAACAAGTAACCATTCCGAGTCATTTCTGAAATGGGATTCGTTGAAGTGAATTTGTTTAGTGTTTATTAGTTAGCAAAAGTGCTACGAATTACCTAAACAGAATGCAAGCGACAGAGCAATAAAATCTCCGCCCTAATTACAATAACGCCCACTTCCTGGCATCCGCAAGATCAGCCGAACTGTTCGAAAGCATCTAAGTTTAATTCTTGTTCGCATATTGAAGACAAACGACATGAAAGACGAATTATTCCTAATTTACTGACTCGGATGGATTACAAGGTCATCGATAGCTTCGTTATTGAATGACCCAAATGTGTTAAAACATTTGTACTCATCCCTGAATAATGTCTTCGGAGGCAAATCTCCTGTTTATTTTATTTGGGGAAGTTGCATCAAAAGCATTTCTTATTGGAGAATCAGAACATGCTTTTACTTCTCCCCAGCGACCCCATCAAAAGAAAAACAAGTAGTCATTTCCTATCTTTCAAGTAATTTTTAAGAAAAGGGTGAATGTCCAAATTGCCTCTCATAGGCCCACGTACGACTCACAGGTTCGCTCACCTCTAGGAATGATGCTCACCAATCGTTTCCACTCTTAACCCTTAAGTTATAAATTCTGTAACTCGGTGTTTTTAGTTTACGGCGTTTCTCGCTGCCAGGAGCTTTGTTGTTTGTGAGTGTGTGCGTGTGTGTGCGCGTGTTTCTAAGGGCTACATTCAATGTATATAACTACACATCTCAAATCCCTTCGAAAAAAAAAATGTGAGAGGGGTTGCCGTGCTTCCCTAGTTTTTACTTTACAAATAACTTATCCCAGAAATGGAAAATTAATATTTCATATAAGAACAAGAATGAATCTGACATAGCATCAAAGCCAGTCAAATCTTGTAAACCCTACATTCAATGAGCCAGAAGCACCTGAAACCCACAAGTCTTCACAGAGGTGCTAAAATTAATGAAAAAATACATATATTGTTGAAGAAAGTAATGTGTAGTAAACCATAAAAGAGATTAAAATTAATACAATCCTGCTGATGGTCATTGTCAATGTTCAGACAAACTCCATAGTTGCTGAAGTTGTTTTTAAAACAGGTTCTAGTTCATAAAATGTCAAAGGCATTACTTAATTTCTGAAATGGAATTACAAAAAAAGTGACGGCATATGACGTAATATACCTGAACTGTACCTAAAATATTGCTGGAAAGAGGAAGAGAAGTTGTGAAAGAAGAAATACTAGAAAAAGAGTGGTTTTTTACACGCCTCCTTCCAAAGAGCAATCACTCAAAGACCTGAGTAGCACCTTAACAAGGCATTGACGAACGAGTTGTAGGATGAAAGGCCTTCAACTAAACACTCAAATGGAAGCTAAATTCCTCATAAGCGTCTATACGTCTAAAATCCTACAGCGTGCGTCTTTTTTCTCTTTCCCCTCGTCTTACTTTCAGCGACAATATCAAAGGCTTCATTTGAATGTGGCGTATTATCCAGGATGGTCGACAGCTCGGGTGACGTATATCTAAAACGTCATCCAAACTCCCAAGATGACGTTTGCAGATGTGTGAGCTTGTTTTAGAGGTGACAGACGAGGCACCTCGGTCTGGATCAGTTCTGTCGATATGAGGATTTCGATTTCTCTGGAGTGCTCTGATGGCCGTTTCATGTCCACTGGCTTAGAAATATCAAAGGAACTGAATAAATGGGCAATCACACTTACGTCTGGAAACCACTGAGCTGGTCCGCACCTCAGGTTTCTAGGAAGTCAATTAGCGTTAACAATGAAATTCGTCTGCGATCCATCTTGCCAAAGGCGTGGCGTTTGTTTTCCACGTCTTTCGAACAGAAACGAAAGTGCAGAAAAGGAAAACTCATTTTTACCTCAAGCTTCAAAGCTGCAGTATCCTTCCAATTTAGAAATATTGATCAGGTTACAATTCCGCGCAGTACGCCTTTTGCATTCTTCTTCGGTATTCGTGCTGGCATTTTGACATTTTTTCGTTACTGTGAAATATCAGGTGAAATGGTTTACAAAAATTATTCAAATGTCAAGGAGAGAGAGAGAGAGAGAGAGAGAGAGAGAGAGAGAGAGAGAGAGAGAGAGAGAGAGAGAGAGAGAGACCTGCAAGGATGCAGCAGCATCACTTAATACTTCTCTGAGTCTTGAATACAAAGGAAATATTTCCTAAAATGCAGTCATCATTTACTGCCCACTGAACATAGAAGATTTCAAAAATTTATCTTATATGTAACCCGACGAGACGGACAAATTAACGGCATTTTCTAATCCTGACATGAATGAAAAAAGGCAAAATATAACTAATGGAGAGAGGTCCAAAATAAGCTATAGGGAAGCTTCATATGAACAATATCCAAAGAATTCTCATCAATTGGGTGTAATGGAAAGCACTGAGACTTCATGAAATGCATCAGTAATAAACGTAGAGGGCAGCATTCTGTTTTCCATGAAAAATATTAACGGGTTATCAAAGTGAGCAGAAACAGGGGTCCATTAATTCGTTATATCTATAGTTAATGGATAACCCGATAATGAATTAAAAGCCGTACCTTCCATGAAAGGATCTGTCATCGAATTATCAAATACTCTGTTCAATATAAATGTCATTAATAATTTGAAGACAATTGCCATAAAATATGTAAAATGTTTTTGTATAATTGTGAAGCTTTACTGGCAGAATGGTAGCAAGCATATTGTTTAGAGAGATCTAATTTTACTTGAGTCAGCTGCTGAAATTCCATTATTTATTTGGCCAGACATCGAAAGCACAAACTTGAATGCGTGAAAAAGTATGTGCATCTTCCCAGGAGTCCCATTAGGCTGAGGCTGAGACTATAAGAAAGCAACTGTACAATTCCAGCACTTTTCTACTAAATAAATGGGATAAATTCACCACCAAAATAGTAAATAACATAATAAGGCTCGCAAAAATTAACTTTTTGGGAAAAATCATGAACTGGAAATCACATTTTGTGAGATCTTAGTCATTTTCAAAAGCATTTTAAATATCGTGAACTTGACTTGTATAATTATTTCATCGTTGCTGATTTTGCTCTTGCATTTCCTAATTCCATTTTGGCCTTTGGAGCCTTCAACTAAGAAAATAATGAGTATGAGAATTAATTAGTAGGACGCTTCAGTCCTTGATGTATAATGTGATATTGCGTTCACAGAGTAAAAATTCGAATTCATATTTGCTTATGATCAAATTTCATTCCACAATTCATTCTGATTTTCAGTCAATGGTATGCATCGAAACCAAATAGTTCCATGACTATCTCTTATTATATTTTCGCGTAACTCTTATATCAGCTCACGAAACTTTCTCTTTCTCCTTCCTTGTGACCTTAACAATCACCTCCGTATGTTTCGTCTGTCCAAATCCCACAGTAAGAGGCTACACACGCCATTTAGTTATCTTTACTAGCACTTCTATCGTTTTTCCCGGTTACTTCGTAGCCCAGTTTTGTCTTTGACCCCTTTTATATTAAAGTTTGGGATTTTTAGTACGCAGAATACCATACGCAAATCTAAAACGTGACCATCCTGATCCTTATGCTCCTCTGACACTCCAAATACCTCCATCTGCAAGTCAAAAGCACTTTATTATGTATATATATATATATATATATATATATATATATATATATATATATATATATATATATATATATATATATACACACACACACATACATACATACATACATATATATGTATGTATATATATATATATATATATATATATATATATATATATATATATATATATATATATATATATATATATATATGAGTAAAAAAGCCACAATTATGTAATTGATAAACTGTATTTTTCAAGATAAAAAAATACAAAAAGGATGAAAACAAAGAGCTTTCGACCGTTTGGGCAACGGTCCTCTACACTTGGCTGAAGAGGACCGTTGCGCAAAACGGTCGAAAGCTTCCTTGATTTTATCCTTTTTTATATTTTTGTATCTTGAAAAATACAGTTTATCAATTACATATTGTGGCTTTTTTACTCATTATTTTCGATCACAATATAGTGATGCACCACAGATATATATATATATATATATATATATATATATATATATATATATATATATATATATATATATATATATATATATATATATATATATATATATATATATATATATATATATATTATATTATATAGATGTATATGTATATATTGTATTTCAGATACACGTTATACACTTACTTACATTTATCGAAAATTTAAACCTCCAGCTTATCTATTCTCTCTCAAACCTCAAATATATTCACTTTTTCTTCTGTTTCCATTTAAATTTTCATGTTTTTTTTCCAAATTTATTCCAGCATTTCTTGATTCATTGAATGCAAATATTCTATGATTTCAACCCTACTTAAATTTCCAAAGCTTCTCGTTATTTCTGTAGTGTGACGTCGTTTTGCTAATAGTAACTACTAAACTGTGACTTAATGCGAAATAGCACTAGCTTTCAGTACTAACCTTTTCACCTACATACTGTAAAAAAACTAGTCTTCATTCATTTTACGAATAAAATTCCCTTGACTTCTGACTGAACCTCGTAATTATTTCGAATGTACCACAACGCTTTTACAAACCGAGCACAGCCATTTTCCTCCCATTTACAGACTTTCCTCTTTAAACTTCTAATCACTGCTGTGAGAAAGATAACGAGAAACATAAATTATCAAAGAGGAGCATTTTCCTCTTCATTGCGATCGCTGTTATCGAAAACTATTCGGCCATTTTCTTGACAACCTTTTAACCTCATTCTGCTTGCCACTCTGTCACTTATGGATTTTCATTATTCAACTTTCATTTTACACACAATCTCCCCTTTCAGTCCGCTGTGTCTGATGCAATGCCAAATTGCCAAGATATTCATATAAATATTATCTTACATCCAGTACATTTGCCAATATATTTAAACGCTTGCAAAAATGCATTTGTCGTAGTTTTTGTGTCTATGAGAGAGAGAGAGAGAGAGAGAGAGAGAGAGAGAGAGAGAGAGAGAGAGAGAGAGAGAGAGAGCTAACATTTTCCTTCAATCATTTCTCAAGTCTATTTACTACAAAGCCTACAATAAGAAGCGAAAAAATGCACACATAAATACTTAATTTGAAATTATTTGTAATGATAACCACTGAAACGAATTTAGCATAAATGCTGTTCCAGAAACTTCCTAAGTAATCTTTAACTACCTTGATATTGATTACGTTCGCTAAAAATAATCAGTATATAACAGAGGATAATTGTAAGTACTTTATACCTGTAAGTAGAAGTATAAAGTAGTAATTTCCTTATTTATCATTCTCTCCTCTACAACGTTATACTAGTAGTCAATAAAGAGACGAATAAAGCAGAAACCGAAAGCTCAATCTGGTCATTCTTCTCACATTAAAACTTCTAACGACATCGAGGCCCGAGGAGGTCTGATCAAAAGTATAAGCTGTTATTAAGTAATCGACTCCAAAAGTATCATCTAAAAGAAGTATCAGGAGAGAGAGAGAGAGAGAGAGAGAGAGAGAGAGAGAGAGAGAATATCAACACTGATGTAATACCTACCTGCCAGGGAGGCATACCGTTTAGAGACGTCACAGGGAATCAATAGGACGAAGAGAGAAATGCAACATACAGTAGTAAGGTAGAAAGGACCCGGCAGTGTAGAATAAGGGGAACCGTGTACACAACAATATGAAGTGAGAAAAAATACTTAAATAAGAGTAAACACCTGGGGGGGGGGGGGGTGAGAGGAAAAATCATGTAAATTAGATGGCACGAAGCAAGGGAAAAAACATATGTAGAGAAATGGACACTATTAAGAGTGTGAGGGAGAAACAACACCTGGGGAATAAGTTCATACAATAATACAGTAGGGAAAGGACCAATACACAGAGCTAAAGAACACCTGAGGACTGAGGGGAAATGTTCACACAGAGATAATACAAGTGATACAAAACAAGAATTTAAAAATAATAAAAAAGGTAATTTCAAATACATAGGATTGGGCATGTCGGACACTGAAAAAGACACTAAGAACGTGGACATACGCCTTAAAAATGAAACAGAAAATATATAACAGAATAAAAGCCTGGGAAATAGAATACAACGAATATACTTCTCACAGACACATACGCACATACACATATATAATATATATATATATATATATATATATATATATATATATATATATATATATATATATATATATATATATATATATATATATATATATATATATATATATATATGTATATATACATATCTATATATTACATATATATATGTATACACATACATATATATATATATATATATATATATATATATATATATATATAGATAGATAGATAGATAGATAGATATAGATAACATAAATACAGTGCCGTACTCAGTTATACATAGGGGACAATCCACAACAATAAAATTTCTCAAAAAAAAATACGCGAAATAGTGAGCTATTGCTGACAGTGGCCAGCGAAAGTCCACTTTTTGATAAATATTTTAAAGACATTTTATGTTGTAGAATTTCTCATGTGTGTATGTGTGTGTTTGTGTGTGTACGTACACACACACATATATATATATATATATATATATATATATATATATATATATATATATATATATATATATATAAATATCATTGCCTGTGTTCAATAGTCTTTTCATTCCCTTATGCTTTTAGGAATTCTGAAAAAATTTAAATGAATTGTCCATTATATTATCACTGTCATTTTTTAACCTTGAAAACTAACGAGTCCAAAATGCTCACCGATAAAGAACTAAAACGTCCTCCAGACTATTCTTCATCCCATTTTATTTTATTATATATATATATATATATATATATATATATATATATATATATATATATATATATATATATATATATATATATATATATATATATATATATATATATATACATACAAATATGTATATGTATATAGTGTCGTGCTCGGGTACTCGTAAAGTTAAAATCGACAGCAACATAGTGTTTTGAAAAAATATACATCAAAATGGGAGCTTTATTAGGCTACTGATAGATTCGTCTCAATAAAACATTATAGAACGGTGTATAGGTAAGTTCTAACAGTATAAAAACGAAACCATCCACATTCAGAGAAGATGTGATTGTTCTGGAAGCCAACTTGGTAGTTTAAAAGTACAACCTTAAACATGCCATGAAAAACACCTGTCGAAAGAACGATGAGAGTTATCATCAGCTGATTAACTAACAGTCAGTCAGAATGCTTTCTCCTTAGAATCGCAGCAACCTCAGCACCCAGAGGCTCACCGTAGGCACCTATGTCCGGAGTGACAACATTGGCTAGTACCTTCATCACCTGTGCACAAGGAGAGGCAGCAATACGTAGCGTGGCTAAATTTTACTAAAATTCTTAACGTCAGTGTTCGTAAATACAAAATCGGAACATATCTCTTCCTTGGCGCTGTTTTTATTACCTTCGAAGGTATTGTTTAGTGATATGAAAGCCACTCTTACTGTCCTATGTTGGTTACTATTCTGAAACCCATATACTACAGCTGACTGATTAAGTCCTATTCTAACACTCAGTACTTATTCCCTCATCTATATCGTGCTTTTCACCTAGCATAATGGCGAGACCACTTTCACCTGTACATAAATGATCTAAACACAATACACACCTACTTCCTCCACATTATACTTCCTTTGATCCCTGTTTTCTGCCGAGAGAGAGCAGCCTGATTTGCTGAACACTAACACCAATATGCAGTAACTATACCTCGCCCTCGAACTTCTCAGTTCAAGAGGTCCTTTATTCCTCACACCTGAGGATGTCGTGCGACTGGAACTTCAAAAGTTCAAACGAAGATGGAAAGCTTTACTAACCTAATACAATTCTCCTTGTATTTTAATACTTTACTTACATTTTTATCTATTTATTAATTTATTTTTCCTTTTTTAATAAGTGATCTCTTCTTTCTTTCTTTCTTTCTGCATTTCCCATTATCTTCTGTTACTCCATATTCTTTGGAAGCTTGAATTTCAAGGCAATGGTCCTTGTTGGCTTCTTCCAAATAAATACGGTTCGCCTTTTGATTAATGATAATAGTAATTAACAGACCGCTAACTAATTAGCTGACTGACTAGTTCGTACTTTAGACAAGTATTTTTTCATGACCTGTTTATGGTTGTATATTTTGACTTTTAT
The DNA here is from genome assembly GCF_040412425.1 of Macrobrachium rosenbergii. Taxonomy (NCBI): domain Eukaryota; kingdom Metazoa; phylum Arthropoda; class Malacostraca; order Decapoda; family Palaemonidae; genus Macrobrachium; species Macrobrachium rosenbergii. The sequence continues at coordinate 26,200,769 of NC_089750.1, forward strand.
GTCCTCATCGTTTGGTGAGGTTTTCACTTTTATGCCACCTGAACCTATTTCTGTACTTCTTAGAATTTTACTTCGTTGGCTAAAGCTAGGAGTGTGTATACATACATGTCTTCACATACATACGTACATTATTCATATATATATATATATATATATATATATATATATATATATATATATATATATATATATATATATATATATATATATATATATATATATGTTATCACACACACACACACACACACACACACACACACATATACATATATATATATATATATATATATATATATATATATATATATATATATATATAACAACGAAAAATAATCGACCTACCTGAAGACTAAAAACTTGATAACAATGTTCAAGTTTATTAAGTTTCGAAATTCAGAGGATGGTGGATACCGTCAAACAGATCTTCAGTTAATATTCACTCAGCTGTAAAAAAATTCTATTATTCCCGATTTTCCTTTAAACTTTGTAACAATAAGCATCGCTTGTCGATAGAGAAGGGCACAAAAGTTTAATGAAAAAACTCGATCAAAACTTCTAATTAGAATGGGTTAAAGAAAACCCCTTACTTTGTTCTCAGTTGAGCCAACCGATTTCCCTTTGAAATACAAAAAATCTAAATTAATTCAGCTTTATCATTCTGTAGCGAAACAATCATCATGACAGGAAAAACTGAATGCTAGGAAAGTCAAAGAGCAAAAGAAATCTTTGTATGATCAAATGCTTCATAAAAGAGAGAGAGAGAGAGAGAGAGAGAGAGAGAGAGAGAGAGAGAGAGAGAGAGAGAGAGAGAGAGAGAGACTGTCACTGGATATACACACAGCACGTCGGGGAAATTAGAGGCATCGTATTTTGCTTCAAAAGACAAATGACCAAATCACCAGCAGATGCCAAAAGGAAAAGCTGAACTGGAAGCATTTATGCCTTTTCAAGGGGACAGACAAACACAGCTGGCAGAATAAAAGGAAATTGCAGAGAGGGAGGGAGAGAGACAGACAGAGGAAATTAGAGTTATCACTTGTTATGCAAGTCAATTTTTGTGGGACAAATTTCCTACTAAAAAATTCATGTAACCATTTTGAACGGAATATTAAAGATTAGTGCCATATATCATATAAGAGAGAGAGAGAGAGAGAGAGAGAGAGAGAGAGAGAGAGAGAGAGAGAGAGAGAGAGAGAGAGAGTCATAACATTTCATACATTTTCACGGTAAATTTCTGCAAAATCTACTTTCTATCAAACAAAAAATATGAATAATAATATTATGAAATTTCATGTGTGGTAAAATTCTGTACCTGCCTGCCATACTAGATTTTAGAGCACCCCCTCCCCCGTCAACTTTTTCCCACTAACACACACACACACAAAAAGGGGTGGGGTGGGAAATGGAATCGGAAAAAGCGTCTGGCAGCAAACGGCATTCCCCCCAAGTAGATGCAAAGTGGAACCTTGAAAGAATGAGATTATGATGATGGGCCTAATGTGATAAGACCGTCCGTTAGATATAAGTGACAGTCCAAGGATGAAATCATACAGAATCATCCAAAATGAAAGATACATATACATGGGGAGTGAGTGTTCCTTTGTTTTCTTGTGCTTCATAAAGTATGATCATAATTACAATAGGAATTTAAGTCATCTTCCTCTAAGTGTCAATAAATTAATTAAAATCCACAGAACTTATGAGGCACCAAGTTTGCTCTTACTGAGAGGACTGATTCCTACGACGGATCCACAGTAAAAATTATAATTGAATACAGTGCAATGAAATGCACCCTTGATTAATTTCTGTAGAACTATGTTAAATCAGTTTATCCTAGTAAAACGTGAAGATGTTAAATACTGATGGAAGAGCACAGACGATGTTATAATTCCATTCCCTATAACAATAAAGTGACGACAGATTGAGGACCTCTTAGCCGCACATGCAAATCTGTACAGACATTACGTAGGAAAAATCAGTCATGTTGGCTACAGTCATTTGCAACCAATCTCAACTATTAGATAAAAGACACCTGCAATATAGTCAATTAAAGGGTAGGCTTCCTGTTCCCAATAGGCTGATGACGAATGGCCCCAAAATATACCTCTTGATTCTGATGCATCACTGGCCTCCACGAACTGTCTTTGCCTTTTGATGCAGACATGAAAACCCTCCTGGAATTCCTCTGCAGTCCAGCTGCTTGACGTCTGGTCACATTCTTATACATACGGCAATTCAAGACACGTTCCACTGGCAATCATAAGAACAAAAGAAAATCCAAGAACAAAAGGGAAAGACGGAAAGAATTATGATTGTTCGGTCATTCCGAAGCCGATTCTAGCCCCAGCCTGAAAGACCTTCCTCATAAAAGCGCATGCGCTGCTCAGTCAGCATAAATCTTTCACATCTTTTAGCTTTGTTCTTAATTTTCGATAATAGGAATGGTGGACAAACGTTCATCCACAACACAGGACAGAACAACAAACGAAAAATGAAATTACAAGAACACAGACGAAATAAAAAAAGATTAACGGTGGGCGATACCTACAACGATAACGATGAGGTCAAGGAGGCTAATCAATAAAACAAGGTCGGGGACAGCTGGAGGAGCTGCCATGTCATGGGCGCAATCCCCAACGAAATCGACAGAAGTCACGTTTTTCCCATCCAGTGACGTCATTCGTGAAATATAAGAAGTCACAGGCACTCACGCAGCTTTTGACGTAGGAGCACATCAACTCTCTTCTGACGCTGACGAGGATATAGCTGTAATAATTCGTTCTATTGTTTGCTTATCATTTACGTCATAATACCGTTCACTTTTTCAATCATATGTCTGAAACTTGATCCGATACATCGTTGTCTACAACAGTGAAGTACTTATTTATCAACATGTTTCAACTTTCGCCTGTTATATAACTAATTTGTTATATCATTTTATTTTTTAAAAATAGCATTCATGAACCCTTATCTATTATTATAGTTATTCACTATTAACTATTTATCTGTTCGTTCTAATTTCATAACTGCTGTTTCACTATATTATGGAAATCATTCACTTACATATACGTCTAGACATCTTGCTAACAATATTTTCTAGACATCTTGCTTACAATAACATAAAATAAAATGGAAACTCAACTATCGGCCTCCGACATCTTGAAAGGAAAAATGCAAATCAAGCTTACAGCACAGAAGAATGACGAGGAGGTGCCCTCGAGACTCGAGAGGAACTCCTCTCGAAGGGAGAATGGCATCTGACAAGTATCCTAACCTGTGATATCCCCTCCAGAAGATGCCAATTATTCATAAGGGAAAGCCACAAAAGTCAGTTGAATGCCACGATATTCATTTCCACCACACTACAGACATTTATATTCTACTTGTGTTACGCATTTTAACAGAAATATTTTTATTGATAAAAACGATGCAAACCATCCAACTTTTCGATGTTTTGAAAGCAGAGGAAGGCAGCTCTTGACAAGGTTCTTTACCTAACCAACATTGAAGCTTGGCCAACTTGTGACTTTACTTGCATATCAAGTAGAAACTGACGAAAAAAAAATGCAAGCATTAAATTCTTCAACTTTTACTCAAGAAAACTAGATATCGTTCTGTACCCACATCGAGCGATCATCTACATTCACTATGACACTTTACATCCATTTATTTGACAAGGTGCTGCTGAAAGGGTGGGCGCGAGGTCATATCTTGAGATAAACATTACTGAATAAGTGAATAACTAAATTTCAGTTTAGAGAGAGAAGTAAATAGTGAGCAAGAATACCAAATTGATCCGCTTGTAACCAAAATGGTCGCAACGTTAGCTTCAACATCTCAATCAAGATGATACGATCCAGAAAGAATCCATATATTTATGTAATTATATCTATTTACATGTATTCTATGCACACAAAAACAAACACACATATATAGATGCATACATACACATATGTTTATGTGTTTGTGGATGTGTGTACTTAAATATTTGGAATTTATAAAAGCCATGTCCTAATTAATATATATGTATATTATTATTATTAAAAATAGTTTAACCAGACCACTGAGCTGACTATCAGCTCTCACAGGGCTGGCCCGAAGGATTAGGATGAAATGACAAGTCTAGGCTAGAAGCCTAGCACTGGGACCTAATAGGTCACTCGCCAATGATGAATGAACGAAAATGAAATTAAAAGCTGTAAAAAGGCATACGCTTTCATATTGGAACACACTCACACAATAAATACGTTTATACTCATGCCTCCATATATACTCACTAAAGAGGTATATTAAAATTCAAAATAAATTAAGTAAAATAATAAAATTTACTTGTTTTAAAATTCACTATAGTGACTCATTGATTTTTTAAATATATATATATATATATATATATATATATATATATATATATATATATATATATATATATATATATATTTAAAAATCAATCAATCAGTATATCTATATATTATATACATATATATATATATATATATATATATATATATATATATATATATATATATATATATATATATATATATATATATATATATATATACAGTATATATATATAAATGTATATAGAAAATATATAGAAATATAATCGCCAGAGGAAAGGAATGGACAATACAGGTTTAACATCAAAGGGAAAAAGAAAAAAAGTGACTGTTGACGAGCGCAGGGGAAGGTTCTATTAACGGCGTAAGATGAAGGGAGACGTCGCCAGAGACAACAGGGGCGAGCGGGATCGCAGATGGTCCTGGTGAATCAATCCTTAACAAACGTTTTCTCCCGTCATGCCTGCAATCAAGCAGCCATAAAAAAGGGGGATTTCACTGCACACGCTTAATGCATGTGGGGTTGCAGACCGGAATTTCCACTGACTCAGCCAATGCAGAGTTAACTGCAAATTCGTGCAGTGAGGGGATACGAGCTCTGATTTACAAACATCTCTATCTATCTAACTATCCTCTATGTACCTACCTATCTATCTTCTAAATAAATATAAGCAAATCGATAGATAAACTTGTGCCACTTAATTTTGTGTGTGTGTGTGTTTGTGTGTGTGTGAGAGAGAGAGAGAGAGAGAGAGAGAGAGAGAGAGAGAGAGAGAGAGAGAGAGAGAGAGAGAGAGAGAGAGAGAGAGCAAGTAAATTGATGTACATTATTGACAAAGGAAATGATACTGCAGCAGTCCTGTCCACATTCATGAAAGCACTGTACCCTCCGTGGAACGCAACACGAAAAGCAAATAAATGTAAGCTTAAATGTAGCAATAAAGATTTAGAGCAAAAGAAGTGACATTTGCATACAGTTTACTTCTCACTCTTTAACAGCAGCATTACAGTGAAAAAGAAATAACCATGACAGAACAGTTTAGTTCTGGGGAGAGAGAGAGAGAGAGAGAGAGAGAGAGAGAGAGAGAGAGAGAGAGAGAGAGAGAGAGAGAGACGGTGTTTACATGTAAAATGCAAGATTTGTTGCTGGTATCAACCCGACGCAAAAGGGCGAATAACTCAGCGCCGCCAAGCTGTGCATAATTCAGCGTGAAGACAAGGAAATATGCAGAAATTTTTGTGCTCGAGTAACTCTGACACAAAGCTAAACATTCGTTATGCAATATCTGAATAAGACGGACCTCAAGAAAACATTTCACAAAATATTTGTGAGAGAATAATTCACTTGTGTAGCTACACATGTAGTTATATTTCTGCTGATGTACAAATTTGAAGTGACACTAAAGTATCATATGATGTGTGCACATATACATACATACATACATACATACATACATACATACATACATACATACATACATACATACACATATATATATGTATATATATATATAATGTATATATTTGTGAAGGCATATTAGGGAACGGGGATGGAAGCTTTTTGCACACGGAGTTTATTGTTGGATCAGCAATTATGGGATGTCCGCGGCAGTTAATGATGTCTCGTTTGTCTCAGAAGACACTCACTAAAGGTTAAGCATATCACTTTTTTTATTAATGCAGATATCAAGCATTGTACGTAAGTGTAAAAGAGGAAACAAATTCCATTACAAAAATATAAACTGAATAGATCCTCTAACTTTGAATTGGAACTAAACATGCACAAAATCTGTCTTTACAAAGATGGTGAACAATACATCTTGAGACTTATGACAAAAGAACTTGTTCCCATGAGGGACCGATGTATGTAAAATTCCCTTTTTGCTTGAAAATGTGCTAAACTGTAACATTAAAAGATCTTCTTACGGTGTCTGGGGAAAAGGGTTTGTCAATAATTCATTCGAAGAAAGGTCGGAAGTCAGTAGGATTGTGAAATAGCAAGAAAAATACGAAAAATCGCTTTGGTGTTTTTACTTTTCCAAAGTTACAAAAGTTTTTATAAGACCGAGATCTTATATTGCTACAGCCTCTCCTCTATTTACTACCATCACTACATAAGACCGAAGAACTACTGTACATCTGATAAATGAAAAAAAGTTGGCAAAAATTCCCTTACTCTTTTTCAGATAAACGAGAAGAAGTAAAAAGTTCAATAAATCTTAAATACAATATAAACGTTTGTGTTGACGCAATGTGAATATGTGTTCGCGGTAAAGCAGGAAAATGATCAAACCATGGAAATAATAATAATAATAATAATAATAATAATAATAATAATAATAATAATAATAATAATAATAATAATAATAATAATGGCTCAGATACGAAAGCGTAAAAATGAAAAAAAGAATTATTCAAAGCAAAACTTGTAAAGTAACAGCCGGCAGTTATATTAATAATGACAAACTTTGCAGCGGAGGAAAAACGGGCAATAAAAATGAAATCCTCCAGCCTCCAGATCTGACAAAACGAAATCAATCACTTGAACGACACAGCCAGTGAAATGTGGCGTCACGACGCAACAACATTACGTATGAGGGCTGCGCAAACATACACATACACACACAAACTTACACACACACTCAACTTACATCCACACACACACATGCACACAGATCTCACCCAAACATATTGGTTTATTGACAGCATCGATCCGATTCCTCCCACTACTACTACTACCTTCCTTCACATTTTCCTCCTCGCCCTCTCTTTCCCATCATGCTCAGTCTTCCCCCAAAGCAGCCTTTCCCTCCCTTGGGGTCAATTCTACGTTTCATACGAATATGATTACCGTCCCTATCGACCTTTATTATTCCCCTTCAAAGCCCACGAATTTTTTTTTTTTTCTTAAATATTATTTCCCGTCTCTAGCATTCTGCCATTCTCGTATTCCGTTTCGCTCTTCATACCTCCAAGATACTTTTCACTGCTGCTGCTTCTTCTTCTTCTTCTTCGCCTTCTTCTCCATCTACAGATAGTTAGTAGCGTTTTGTTTTCTTAACTGAAAAATGAAATGATAACAATATACTAGGGTAACTGCCGACCAATAAAGAAATAAAAAGAAAACCTTACGGAGAAAAGTAACTGACCACGGATTAGATACTAAAACGAATTATAAATATATCGCTGTTATCAGCCACGTCCTAAACAAATTCCCAATTTACACTTATCTGACATACTGAGCCCAATTAACAAAAACAGACGTATTACCTTTTATTGTCCTATCTTAAATTTCTGTGTTCTTTATAAAACAGACATATTCCAATTTATTTTTCATATATCAATACTTAACAAAACTCCGTTATAAAGACACCGTTTACATCTTGCACGAAATGCGCTCTAACCTTTACCCTCCCTCACGTTTTATATCCCTCAACAAAACCACACATCTTTTCCCTTTCATCTTCATATATCACGAAATAAAAGCCTTTCATTATAAAGCTGACATAAAACGGGTAGGGTAGAAATATCGCCATACTGTCTCGCAAACTTTTGCACATACATCACGATGATGAAACGAAACTCGTCGATATCTCGCTGTGGAGTCTAAGAGATATTTGACAGACAACAACCTTCCGAGGCGCATAAGGACGCTGGCCTCGGACGAATGTTTCTTGTTGTAGACTTGGTCTACCAGTTTTTCGAATCAGGTTGCAAATTTTGGGAAATAAAAAACTGTTATCTCTGAGCAGTTCTAAAAGATATTTTCAACTTTAGTTTTTATTATACATACACACATAATACACATGTATACATGTTTGCGTGCGTTTGTGTTTTTGGTTTTGGAGGGCCATTGCTGGGGATAATCATAAAAACTTTCGGGAACATAAGTGTGTGTCAGAGAGAGAGAGAGAGAGAGAGAGAGAGAGAGAGAGAGAGAGAGAGAGAGATTGCAACTCTGTTTGTAATGAGAAATAAGATCTTAATAGTAATTTTCAAACTTAGTAATGATCAACAGAATCATACATGGCTTTAAAGACTCCTACATCTTACAAAAATAAAAAATGTATACAAATGTTGAGGTGTTAAACGCAAAAGCGATAAATAATTGTAAAATAACTCAGAAATAAAAAAATATAATTTATAAATAAGAAAGATCTCTTTAATATAATAAAAAAGTGCCTCTTGTATTATGAACCATTTCTGCAAAATCATTGAAGGTTTTATTTTTTTAATTTTAGATGATGATGTCCATAGGCAATGTGAAACTAGTTAACAAATCAAATCAAATTCATTTTCTTTTATGAGTCACTGGATACAGGAGCCTTGAAAACGGGATAATGCAACGTCTTCCAGTTGCTGCGCAAAAGAACTCGCCGTCATACCCGATTAATTTTTATGGGCTTGGCCCCTCTGAATTACGCCACAGTATGTTGTGAGTGTTTTGACCTAAGTTCTCCCGATCCGCAGCAATTGGCTGAATGCTTGTAATCAAAAATTGTGTAATGAAATAAAGTTGCCTATTTTGGTTTTAAAACGTGCGTGAATGTATAAAAAGTGCAATATATATATATATCACACGTCTCGAACTGTCGGAACCCGCCCTGCCTACATGTACATTTTACCGGGGTTAAGCGATGTCAAAGCCGGTCGAGGTTACGGCCTACCCCACTGCCAAATCAAAGTCCTTCAAAGAAGGTGTTTAAAGATGTATGTTAAAAAAGAAGAAATATATATATATATATATATATATATATATATATATATATATATATATATATATAGAGAGAGAGAGAGAGAGAGAGAGAGAGAGAGAGAGAGAGAGAGAGAGAGACAAATCCCTGCTTAGTGTCGGTGGTGAGTGAAAAGGTCAAAGAAGAAGAAAGTGAAAACAGAGAGACTACGAGTTGCATCATTTATGTGGGAAGTCGGTGTGGGTGTGTGTGTGAGAAAGAAAGGGGCAGGCATAAAGAAAGATAAAGAAAATAATACGAAACTTTGTTTCTTGAGGATTTGCAAAACACAGGCACGTTGAAATTTTTGTTGCGGGAGCGTCTTCAGTTTTAGTGCTCAAAGGATGCCGGCATCATATCCAGTTACCTGCCAATGGCCTTGGCCTGTCCAAAATTTCACCACAGTAGTGGGGCTGGATTTTGCATTCGAGTTCGTCCAATCTGTAGCAATTTCCTGAATGTCAGAAAAAGGTAGGTCAAAGACAGACGCAAGTTATAGCAGAGAGAGAGAGAGAGAGAGAGAGAGAGAGAGAGAGAGAGAGAGAGAACGCAAAAAAGGCTGAACATCGGCAAAAGAACTACTGTTGGAATCTTGTCCATACAAGTAAACAATGTTTACGGACTTTCGTCCCTATCCATTTTCCCAGCAGTGATTACAAGAAGCACTTTTCAAGTTTCCCAAACTCCGTATCGCGTGACGAAGATGATCAAACTTTAAAGTAATACTGAAATTTACAATTCATTCAGTTACAAACTTTCACGAAATCTAGACCCTTATAGTACCAGGGAGAAAGTTCATGCACAAGAGAACGCAGCAAAATATTAACAATCCCTACGCAAACCTTCAAACATTTGTATGAAATGAAAGAGGGAGAAGCATGTAAACCAGAAAAGCGTTAATTCAGATAAAAATGCAGTTAAACATTAATACTCATTAAACAGAAATCAAAAACGCGGTTGGGGGAAGGGGAAATAAACGCAGTGTCATACAGATGGAAATCAGGTCAGGTGCACTTAAGCGTATGAGGGGACGTCAGCGCCTTTCTTTCATCATCTCAATGTCGACATTTAACCAGTCCCCCAAAACTTTCCCCTTTTCCACTCATCTGCAGCCGCAACGCCGATGAAGTCCAAAGATAAAGTTTCTCTGAGAGAGAGAGAGAGAGAGAGAGAGAGAGAGAGAGAGAGAGAGAGAGAGAGAGAGAGAGTTTCTTGCTTTTTATATGAGTACGTAGGCAAGAGTGATTTACTTGTTTTTGCATGGGTACCTGTGTGTGTGTGTGTGTGTGCGTGTGTATGTGTATATGAGAGAGAGAGAGAGAGAGAGAGAGAGAGAGAGAGAGAGAGAGAGAGAGAGAGAGAGAATTGCTTACTTCTTGTGTGCGAACATGAGGGCGAAACGAAAAGAGTTGATATTGATTTTGTGTGTACGAGAGAGGAAGTGTTTACTATTGAAAATTTATTCTTGAAAACTGTCAAGCGAGCCTAAGCGAATTCATATAATCAACGAATAATAAATCCAAATAAAATTAATATCAAGTAAACAAGAACTAAAACATAAGTGGGGAAAACTGCAAAATATATAAACCATCCACTAAGTAGATGATAATGGTTTGGCTAATGGATCATTTTACTCAAAGCAGAAAAGGATTCGTAATCGCAAAAAGGGATTAGTTTTGGCGAAAAAGAATTCGTAATTCGTAAGCGCTACAACACAAAAGACGAATTTACTCACAATTTCATAATAAATTCACTTTCGAGATGGTATTACAAGGGAAATTGTGTCGTCAAACTCAAAAGACTAATTTCAGTATTCACACTCCAAAATTTCAAGCTTTAGTCAATCGATAAAGTGCGATACATCTGCAACACTTCATCTTATATTCTAGTCCATAGACATGAAATGTAAGAAAAAAGAATAAAAATTCGTCTATAGACTGCTATCATCACCAATCAGAAACGCTGGTTAATTGTGTACTTGACGTTATCATCCAATAAAAGACGTTCTGCTCACATCATCCACAAGGCATTTTCTTCAAGCCCTTACAATGAATGGAAAGTCTTCTCCCCTTGAAGACCACACCTAACTCTTCCTACGGTCTGTTTCTAGGCGTAACCAGCAAACGATATAAACAATGTCACTGCAATGTTTTGATGTTGAGTACACACCAGGCGAAACTAATCGAACTTAGCCCAGATACACAAACGAAATAGAGTACATTGAGTACATTTGTTTTTAAATCGTGACAGATGCATTACACAGGTACCAAGAAACAGGCATTTTTCAAGATTTATTCAGGCCTTAACCACATAACCCAATCAGCCATTCTGTAACGGAGTGGTAGATGTGGTCGAGTGACCATTTATAACTGATTAAATAACTGGGTAAATCAATCCATAACCGAATGCCTTCAAGTATCAGAATGCAAGTCAGCAATTTAACTACACGGCAACTGAGTGATCGAGGTCTGCACAGTAACATTCACTCTGCACACCTTAAAAAGAACTTAATCGTACATTACTATTATTGCTATCATTATTCAATCAGCAACTAAGTATGTCATTAATTTGCTAAACAAATTTCCAGAGAATACAGTGTCAATTTTATGACACAAAATAAATGTAGGAGTACTCGTCATCAATAACAGCTTCACACAAAACGCTACGAGAGAGAGAGAGAGAGAGAGAGAGAGAGAGAGAGAGAGAGAGAGAGAGAGAGAGAGAGAGAGAGACTCGCAATATGAATCACAGAACGGAATTTTTGAATGTCCAGTCTATATCTGAAATGAAGTTTACAGGCGATATTGCCACTTTATACCATACATTAATTTTGTAATCACAAAGTCAAGCCATCCAGCCCTCAATCAATGACACGATCCACCTGAGTAATTAACATTGCATACCTGGTACCACTGAGGTCCGGGAGCACTGATGCTCGACCTTTATCGAATGGAACTGTCGAACACAGTTATTACTAGTTAAAATGGCTTTATAAGGTTATGTCAGGTCTTTACTGAATTTTCTCCGCTGGAAATACCGAATAGAGATGACCTGTTTCAAACACGAGTGTTTCCAACGCAAGCTAAGGAAATTTGTCTTAGAATCTACGAAAGGAAAATTTGCTTCTGGTCCATTATGGGACACGTGGAAATCATTTGTCTGCACTGTTAAGGGAGCATTATGATGAGGTGCTCTCATTTGTCAGGACAAATGGTGCACGACTTCAAATACCAGGAATAAGAGACGCCCTTACGTCCAAACTATTTCCTCGCTATGGAATGCTAAAGATGCCTTAACAATTATACACCGTTGGAAATACTGTATGTTTCACATATTATACTATTATGTGGAAAATATTTCCAGAGGCTAACTACAAGTAGTACATTGTATGATATCTGTTTGAGGTGAATACATAACTTACCATTCCCCCAAGAGTATTTCATGAAAGAATACAAAAAGGATTTTCTTTCAATTTACGACCCAGCTTAGCTTACCAGGGTAGATCGAGTGTTCGCGTAGAGCCCACGACCGCATAGTTCGTTCTGATCTAAAAGTTTACTCTTAGCCAGAAGGAACGAAAAATGGCAAGAGCTTTGTTCCGGGAATTCAACAATCATACAAGCAAATCTCAACCAATATTCTTAAAGAATCGTAAGATCAATTTCATTGCCTTGCTCGTGAATATTCTTTCACTGAGCCAAAATGTCCCAGGAAGACACGAAGAATTGTCGATTTGCATCCGTGACATCTCTCGCTAGACTTCACAATTGACCCCAAACAATTCACAGTCACTCATTTCCATTCCAAAAAAATTCCGCACTTACAGCATGAAATCACAACCATGAAACTCGACCGGTTTGAACAGGCCTTCAGACTACTCATTTACAGCATGTGGAATGAATGCCTTTCCTTCGACTGCATTCCCTGAATAATTCAACATGACCTTGTTCAAGAGGTTGTCCTACCATCACTCACAGTCTCGAGCAGCCAAGCTGAACCTTCACAAAAAAAAAAAAAAAAAAAATCTAGCATATGTACAAATAGAATCGGTCTATCAGGCCAGCCTCGAGTCGAGAGTACAGCACACTAGTCAAGATATACAAAACGTCGAACCACTGGCTTAAATAAATAAACGGCAACTTATACAGCAAAACTCATTTCCTGGCCAACTAGCAAAAGGGTCCTTGTTGATTTCCGATGATGCCAGCAAATATTAAACAACACTGTTGGTCGCCGTTTACTCTCTCTCTCTCTCTCTCTCTCTCTCTCTCTCTCTCTGTGTGTGTGTGTGTGTCTCTTTCCCCCCCGTTGTCTCCACTTGCCTGTTAGTACATAAACCCACTGGTCTATCGATTTATTGCAAAAATTTGGTGACATGTATTTTTGTTTCTTTGGTATTTCTCTAAACATATCCACCGTGTATGTCTTACGATATTAAACTGTGATTCATCCAACTCATAAACCGATATGCTAATATACATAGTACGCAAATATACTGAATACGGAAATGTGGACATACTTCATTCACCTAAATAAGACGCAATATATATACATATATATTCTGAGTATCTAAACATAACGGGAAAGAATTGTGAGGTGAAAGTTTCGTATTTTATTTACCTCAGTAAAAATCGTTTCTATTTCTTTGTGGCCAGAAAAACTACTCGTACATGTGGTGTATGTGAATGAACGAGCAGCGCGATGTGTAAACATGTATGCTGTTAGATATACTTATGCATACAGTATATTCATATAGCCATAAACATACGAATTCACATTTGCGTCTCTGAGTGTGCTTAGTTTCTATCTAGTGCAATTTCTGGCATAGTTAATAGCAGCATTAGACTGGAGTGTTTGAAAACAGGAAAAGAGCTAAATCAAGGTAAACCAATTGAATTATGCTATTAACTTCCCTCTCCTCTCTGTCTCTGTCTCTCTCTACAATATATATATATATATATATATATATATATATATATATATATATATATATATATATATATATATATATATATATATATATATATATATGTGTATATTCATATACACACATCTATATATATATATATATATATATATATATATATATATATATATATATATATATATATATATATATATACATACAAACATATTTCTCCATATTTTTCAAAAATACACCAAGAAAAAGTACGGAATGTGCATTCTTCGTCCAATCAAAAGAACAGATACAATGGCCAATGTAAATTAATAATTGAAACCTGGTTTTCTAAGAGTGAAAAATCAAAGGCAAAACCAAGAAAAGAACTGGTTCACGTGTACACATCCACGATGAAATATTCTGACTAAAGCGAAATCAAGAATTTCATGAAAGCCAAAACTCTTCTTTTTAAAAGTCCGAGGCCCTGACCAGACGTGAGAAATGCTCCACTGACAGCAGAGAGAAATGAGAGTTCGTTTATCAACGAAGCACTGAACTCCCCACAGGTATGAAGAGGCAGTATCTGTTGCAAGGGGTTCTTCATATTTTGCATTTATCGTCATTTCCCAATTCCGCTTTTATCTGTGCTCGATTTGGAGCTGCGGGCGAGAGAGGAAAAAGAAGGCTTATGTACCTACATAATCGATTCCACAGAACTTCAAGTTTATAAATTCTTTTCTTTGCATAAACATTTATGCTCTTTAAAGTGGGTTGTCTCTTATTGTTTTTATCAAGTAAACTTAATATCTCTCTGAGCTGTCCATATATAAACAAGGACTCACATGTGTAATGCATATATATATATATATATATATATATATATATATATATATATATATATATATATATATATATATATAAAGGATATATATACACATATATACACATACAAATACACACACACACACATATACACATATATATATATATATATATATATATATATATATATATTATAATATATATAGAGAGAGAGAGAGAGAGAGGTATGCATATTTTAATATCATTACCTCGTAATCTGAAAGCCCTAATGAATTATCCAATTATACACATGCACGCATATGTGTAGTGTAATGTTCTAAAGTATTTATGGTGCATATTACTGTTGGGTTTACACGCTCCCTGCAACAATTACTATGAAACATGCATACATGCATAAATTCAGACACACATATATGTAAATATATATAATATATATATATATATATATATATATATATATATATATATATATATATATATATATATATATATATATATATTACATTCCTTCGTTCCCGTTCCATACGGACTGCAGTGGTGAGAGATGACTGTGAAATTTCATGTTCTTTCATCTAACATGTTCCAAACTTCATGGTGAAGAACAACTTTTCAGTAAGCCTATTTTCCTATCCCTGTTAAATAATATCATTAGGCGAGGCTATACTTCTTGCATATCCAGACCATCTCCCCTCATAATACAGAACTCACTCGAACATGGTGACTGTTCCTGTATGTTTGGATAAGGAAAGGCAAATTGGGATCTTTTTCCTATTTCGGATGTAATGCTTGTATTCTCTGGTTTGGAATGTTCCTGTGTTTTTTTCTGATTGATGCAGCATTTTGTTTACCTGGCTTTAAAAAAGAGGAACACTCTTTTCCAATTCCAGTATCGTTTTCTTCCAAATGGAATGGAATTTAGGCCAAAGGCCTAGCGCTGGTACCTTTGGGGTCATTCAGCGCCGAAACGGAAATTTGAAGTAGAAAGGTTTGAAAGGTGTAACAGGAGGAAAACCTCGCAGTTGCACTATGAAACAATTGTTAAGAGAGGGTGAATAGATCGTTTTCTTGTCTTTGTGATCTATATTGCCACCCACATATATAAACCTTCAATGGACAAAAAAAAAAAAAAAAAAACAGACGCAACTATATTTCAAATCATAATAGTTTTTATCTTCTAAAGCATATCCATAGCAATAGAACTGTAGTAAATATACCGGAATGGCATTCTTGAGGAGTATCTCCACCCATGGCCTCTCAAGTTTACGCATGACGTATATCCTTAATGATGCCCTTTGATTCCGATCCTCATGGTGAGAACGATTAATGTCATGGCGAGATAGCAAACGCGATTGAGGGCTTCCCCCGTGACCTGCTATCAAATGCTCGACCTCCGGTGACATCAAAGCAGTCATTTCACACGTCACTCAACGGCATACATTAAGTCAGACGGTAATTGGAAATGCAGATTATAATGCTTGTATATATATATATATATATATATATATATATATATATATATATATATATATATATATATATATATATATATATATATATATATATATATATATATATATATATATATATATATTATTTGTATAGATGTGTGTATATATTTGTATGTGTGTATGTGCGTGCGTATCTGTGCGCATGTTTGGATATACAAATTAAATTCATTCCTATAACCTTTCGCCCTGAGTTAAAGTAGTCATCACTGCCATTATGAAAGAACGACAGGGCTTTATTGTCATTTAATATGAAAATAGGACGGCAAATAAGGGGGCCCGTTGTGTTAAGGGAAAGAGGCACGGGGCCAGATGGAAACATCCCGTTTGTATGAGAGAGAGAGAGAGAGAGAGAGAGAGAGAGAGAGAGAGAGAGGCTGTGCTCCCTTTGTAAACCCATTGCTGGCGGGTGACCGGGAGGGCACGCTGGCAAGCTTCCAACTCTTTTACTCCACCCCCACCTTACTCTCTCTCTCTCTCTCTCTCTCTCTACTAACCTATATGTCACCTCGCGAAATCCTTATTATTCCAGCCACTGCATCGCCCTCGGCACTTTTTTCCTCATGTCTATTTCATCCGCAGTCATTCTGCCATTTTCCTCTTGCTTCCATTGTCATACAACGAAAGCTGCTCCTCTTCGTTCTCGACCTAGTCTGCTCTCCACACGTCTACTCGGCTCTAATTCGTTTGCTTTTCTTCCCAAATGAGTCGAAGCGAACTGTTTCCCACCACTGCTTGTCTTGGAGTTAACGCCCACAAGGGCTGCCGGAGATACAAATGCCAAAAAACTTCATTAGGAGTACATTTTTAACGGATGGTTCAGATTTCGTGTGAATCGGTTGTCATGTAGATGAAAGATTCACTCTTCATGCCGTCACTAAGAGCATTTCGCACCTCATGAATAATCAAAAACACATTATGGCAAGCCCCACTACCGACCCCTGCCTGCAGTTGCGTAAAATACTGGAAAACACGAAACGCAAAGACGATTATTCTTAACTCGTTATTGTTCACTGAATATAAAGACGTTGATTGGTAAGTGGAAAGAAATGCTAATATTTATTTTATTCCCTCCAGCCGCAATATTTCATTTACGATAACTCGAATTATTCTCGCTACCTTTATGATCAGAATATTTCTTTACTTTTCATCGTTTCATTTTCATTCTAATTTCTCTTTTTCTTAAACATAAGGGACATATCTTGTGTATCTATCCAATATTTACATTATTATGTATACATAATATAATAGTATCTTTCTTCCATAACCTTATCTAAATCTTAAGAACATTTTGAACTTTTACCAAATATGACGTACAAAGAATAAAGCAAAAACGAAGTTCCTCCGTCTTCTCTCTGCCCAACAGTAAAGCGAAGTGCGGACAGTACAAAGTACATGATGTAAAGGTGGCGACTGGCTGTAACTCCTATGAGGACCTTGGTACAGTAGATGTAGCAGAAGGATGGCTGCAGTGGCCTTGTTGCAAGGCTCATAACTGCAAGCAAAAATATTGTGTGGTTTCTAGGAACTGGAACTAAAATAATACCTGGGTCCAAACAGAGAGAGAGAGAGAGAGAGAGAGAGAGAGAGAGAGAGAGAGAAACTTTTTCATGGAGTTGTAACGAACCCAGTCTTCATACCCACATTCAATAGCAATATCCAATACTAATCGTAAAAAAAGTCTAATGTGACACCAGTCCCAGTTTTGGAAAATAAAGATTTCCTTCCATATCTGGTTTTACCTGCAATATTCAATAACCATACCACAAGTTTTAAAAATCTCCCTATCGCGCACAACAGTACAGTTCCAAACAAGACTATCCTCAATATTATTAAATATAAACATAAAAGTTAGAGAAGAATCATTTTTAGTTTGAAATAAAAGTCTTAAGAAAAATGGATGCTGCGAATTGTAGTTGTCACAAGAGTATATTATAGTCTCCTAAAACAAACATTTACTTTTTAATGAAAACTTAAGTTCCAGTAATAGAAACCTTATCGCAAGTTTCAGGCAAACTCATCAGTTTGCTCCACTATATTTCAGAATTAAAGAACATTTGGACGAAACGCTCTCCACCCTTTTAAATTAGCCAAGCAAGCTTCTGCACTTCCTTCCACCATCTAATGATCTCATAACAGCAGACTGCTGGCCTTGCAGGTATGAAGTGTGGGCATATTATAATTAAGGAAGTAAACTCCTTTTCTGCAAGTTATAATTTAATTCTTGATAAACTAACTCATTTTTAAATGAAATGGGATGGGTTTTCCGAAGAAATTGTAGACAGAGTATTCAGCCCGGCCTACATTCCATTTGGAGAAGTCTGTTGACAGCAACATCAATAACAATAACACCAACAACCTTAGATAAAAACTAATAACAGACAAGGCCTATTAGTACATCATAACCTAACATCTTTCTCGCACATAAATCGTTGTGAATTAAGGAATGCATTACCATCTAGATTAAGGTTTCAGTTCTGTATATGGACTTTTGTCTTGATTTACAAGAAAGATGATAAATCACTAAAAAAAAGTTTTTTTTTTCTTTTAAAACAATTCCCTGTGAAGACAATCCTCTGAGGTTGAACGACCATAATATCCCCGTGGTAATAACGACAAAATTTCCAACACAGAGCATAAACAATATCATTAATACAGCAATAGTTTCTGTTTTATTTTTCAGCGCCTACAGTCTTTATGCCCAACACTTTGCTTAGAGGCACCAAGAACATGATTTATGTACTGGAGTGACAATAAATTCAATTTGGCCTTCAAATGGAAGCTTTTGTGGATAAAACCTGGACGTATATAAACAGCTGCTCTCATAAAGAGGTTCTTTTACACTGAAACATAGTACAGGGATGGATTATCAGTCGTGAAAATTAAAAGATTTACTAAATATTAATTTACCATTACCAAGAGAAACAAGTGGAATAGTGGAAAAATCTGACGAGATTATGTGCTTACAATATTATTATATTTGATAATGAATAGAAATATAGAACCGGCAAATGCATAATCAGAAAATTATTAAAATTTCTGACACTCTTGACGGCTATCAGTAAGCATGGTTTACGAAAACAGGAACTGATTTATAAGACAATCATTCTGGATGTACCACCTAAGTTTAAGAATAAAATTTTATGATTAGCAAGGTCTAATAAAATACAGGATGTTTATATGGTAGTGCAGAAGTAAAGAACAAGCATAAAAACTGATTCCATGAAAAATGCTTCAGGCCTTGTGGGTGTTAATTGTCCCCATGAAACAGGAAGTTTCTATTTCCTGTCATTTTCAAGAAATCTCCCCGAAAAGGTGATATAAGGATTTGTCAAATCGGAGGTCGGTGAATTTGTCAGGAATCAGCACAATTAGACCCAAAGGATACTGAACTTCCCTGCAATATTTTTATAGCCAGGATACATTCATTTTCAAGCCATCATACGAAAAAGACAGCCGAAAATCTTGATTAGTCAGTTCACTAATGACAATGAGGAGTCCAAAATGACCAAGGTTTAGGCTATAGGTTGTTAATATTCAAACACCTCCAACATCTAGTTTTTTTTTTTTTTTTTACAGTACACAGTTCTCTGTATACTGCAAGAAACGAGAGGTATATTCATTTATATGTCAGCACAGCAGTCGCCGCACTGAGGTCGTTGCCTTCAAAATATGAGGACTCCTCAGGGAGAAAGTCTACTGAAAAAATAGGGTGATCATTTGAATTTACTAAGTGTTCAATTCCTCAACTGAACTGCCACACACTTATCATGTTCGTTGTAGTTTAACCATAAGGCAATAGGTTTCAATTCGTACAAATCTTGTTCTCAAATTGTTCTTAAATTGCTTTCAAACTACGACGAACAAAAAGAAATCTTGAATTGTTACGAAAAACTGGTCGTCAAATTGTGATGAGCAAATGATCCTGAAACGTGTCAGAAAAATCAGCCTGACATTATTTCAGAAAAACAGTTGCTAACTGTGATGAACAAAATACGAGGAATCCGAGACCAAGACAAAACTCCTGAAAAGGACTCGAGAACACGACGATAACCACGATCAACGAGCAATATGTTCCCAGACAACTTACAAAAAGACGGCTATTCAATGTTCCGCCACATCAGACAGCAACCGTAAACACTGAGAGGTAAAGGCTGACCTTAAACACAGTGCGAGCTTTTAGTAAAAATGAAAGTCTCCTACAGCAGCTTTGCCTAATTCATCATTATCCGAATGTATTACACGAATCTACCAATAATTAATGCAGCAATTAATTAACAGCGAGGGGTTCGAGTTCGACTTCCTGCCACACTAATGAATGTCTTTCGTTGCAAATATTGCAACCTGATTTCAGTAAGCAAACGCAGTTACTCAAGTTAACATCACTAAGAGTTAATATGATTGTGATCATTGCAGTTAATGAAACTGTTTACAGGATTCCCTGCTTTCATGTCAAGCATTTCTAAGGCTGCATCAGACTACAATAAATAATTATTTTTGCATAATATATTATATATACATATATACACACATATATATGTATATATATATATATATATATATATATATATATATATATATATATATATATATATATATATATATATATATATATATATATATATATATATATATAATATAACATATTTGCTTTTCATTCCCACTGCTATCCTTATAAGAGGACAGTTGCCTATGAGTTTTCTCCAATTATCTCTATGGAAAGCATCTTCCTCCCTTATACATATACACAGACAAATCTTTCACATAAAATTGCTCATATTTGCAAATTTTCCATATAAACATTATAAATACTATTATATATATATATATATATATATATAATATATACATAATATTATATATATTATATATATATACATACACACACACACACACACACACACACACACACATATATATACTATATATATATATATATATATATATATATATATATATATATATATATATAGTTTTCATTCTGTCAGGATATAGCAATTAAAAGTTAACTCAGATTAATGTTTTAGGGATTACATGTTTTTTACCGGGTGGAAACAATTAAACGTAACGTTTTTTTTGTATGCAAATGAAAACCGCCCTAGGTTTAAATCCAAGCTTTCAAAGGATCTCGTCATGGAAAAAGAATGCAACAGGCAAAGGCAGTAAACAACTGTCACTGAAAGCTGACATGAACTTTGAAAAATCATCCATCTATACACTGTAGAAGAATTTTGCTTTTACACAAAAAAAGAGGCATCAGACCACTGATGGTAAACAAAGAGCCTTCCAAAAAAGAGAACAAAATACAAAGAGAAATTAAGGATTACTTACAACGTTTGATCCAATTTCTAAGGGTCACGAAGGGAAAACGAGGCCAAATAAAATATAAGAAAACAAAACAGAATTGGCCAAAAGATTTCGAGAAAGATTAATTATGCTCAGCCCGTAACAGCAAAATGACAAAGTCTTATAACCACACACACCAGTATTACATACCACCACCAAACCGCGTATCACGCGTCGTGTAATAATTTTAAACATTTTCATTTTGACCTTCTTGACCCCACTTCATCACAGGAGGCAATAATTGTTCTTGTACATACAGAGATTTTTTTTCTGATTTATTAAATGAATGCATTCCTCAAGATAGTGACCCTATCGCAATGACCGCTACCGTCCCCGCCCCCAACCATCGATGAGGTGAATAACAGTAGTTACCTTTGATCTAATATAAGACAAGGCTATCTTCTAAACACAGTGAAGATTCAGTATCTTAACACTGATTTTATAACTTCATTATGTGATAAGGAACAAATGATGCAGATAAGTACTTGAAATGGCACACTATGATAACAATGACACTATTAAACTATATTAAACTAAAAGAAGAAAAGAAACAACTTACATTGCCTTTATCATCTGTTTCAACACCTAAGAGCAAAAGTTTCCCAATGTTATAATGCAGGAGAGCTAAGAGAAAATTTGAGCTTACCGCCAAGGAAAAAATAGCCGACATAAACCAACCTTCAAAGGAGAATATTACAATTCTATCAAAATCACTTTAAGAATAGTAGGGGCCACTGAAAAATTTCAAGAGGAAATTTAGACTCGAACCAAACATCAATCGACTGCTGGAGTTGAATGAAAGCCAAAGAAAGTTATCCACAAACAAAAAACGAAGGCAGAATACTGAACCCAGGATTAGCAACACAGACAGAGTAAACTCCTCTTCCAGTATAGAACACTGGATAAAATAATGTAATCAAATTAAGAATTAAAATGAATAATATACCACAATAAGCATCAAAGGCATACTGGACTCACAGGAAGTACCAAAGAAAGAAGAATGGCTGTAAATAAAACCAAGGAAAAAAGTTATACCTAAATAAAAGGAAAAGTGTTACAACTAAGTATCAAGGAACAGGAGTGAACTACAGCCATGAATTAAAAAAAAACGAGTGAACTTGCTAATAAAGGAATGAAAATTGGACTCTTACCTACAACCTGGGAAAATGTGAAAAATAACCAAGAATCGAGCAAAGGAGATACAGCCAATATTGAAATGAAAATTAAATGGACGTCAGCGAAAATCAATGAAAAAGTAAAGTAAACCAAGAATCCAGGAAATAAGAGTGGACCCTTTATATCCGAGAATCAATCCCGAGAGTATGAACGGTAAGCAAGAACCAAGGCAAGACGAATGGACTCCGAGAATAATCACGGAAAGAATAGTGAGCTCCAGCCACGCACCATGCGTCAGCAGGCGGCTCCTTGGCAATAACGGACTCTCAGTGGGTAACATGTATAGGGAGGATAGGAAACAAGAGATATTTTCGAAAAGGCAAAAGATGAGAATCCGAAATGAATTTCTTCACCGTAACATGAAATCTGAAAAATAAGACCTTTAGCAGATAAAGATCGGAGAGACGAAGTTCCATGAGGTGCAATGCTCACCAATATGACCGACAGAGGTATTGGAAAAGACATTGGTATAAAATCATGGCTATTATTGAGAAAGAGATGAGTAGGGAAGTCCTGGGGAGAGAGAGGAGAGACTATTTCATGCAGAAGGCATGATTTTCTAAACAACACAATATAGGTTGAGAATAATGGAATCTCATGAGAGAGAGAGAGAGAGAGAGAGAGAGAGAGAGAGAGAGAGAGAGAGAGAGAGAGATAACAGCAAATTAGCATATCCTCGCTACGGGAGGATATCGTAAGACAAACAACATAGTCATCAACCAGAGTGCAGAAGCTGAGCAGAATGGTTTACGGTTTAATCCACAGCGGTTACTATTGCAGAATAAACAAGGTAAAGTTTGGAATCTGGATAGCAGGATTTAGCAAGCTTTAGACTTAGTGCCTTCGGATTTTCGAGGAATTCCGGTTTCATAAAAACCCACTACATTTTGTGCTACAGAAAATACCAGAACTTTCGGTATCCATTACATTTCTGGTCATAGACAGGGCGAATGTAGCAATTTCAAGCGAAAGATGAGGCGAATTCACTATGAAAATCTCTCCCATAAAAGTTGTAGTGGTGGAAATTTTGTATTCAGCCTAGAGCACAATGGTACCCAAACACGATACTATCTAAACGAAACAAATCATACTGTACACATATAATATATATATATATATATATATATATATATATATATATATATATATATATATATATATATATATATATATATATATATATATATATATATATATATATATATATATATATATATATATATGAGTTTTAATAGCCCCTAAGGACTTCGTAACTTACCGAATTCCTCTAACTTCTTTGAATATATTTACCACTGAAAACCTCAAGTATAAGTGAGGAAATAAATGAGAAAGATACATTCCGTGAGGGGATTCGAACCCACGCACTCCAGTTAGAATGAGGTTGCCGTGATAGATGTTTGTGGCAAATTCATTATAAAGCGCGTAGGTTCTATTACCACCGCTGGGGTTGTTTCCTTGTTTA
>NC_089750.1:26230052-26292552 GCF_040412425.1 Macrobrachium rosenbergii
ATTCTGCCATAGGCATCTCTTCTATAAACATTCACGTACTAATACTGCGTAACCTGCGAGCTTCTGCAAACCACGCATCTATATATTTTAAAATTATAGAATGAGCAAGATATAAGTTTCATTAAATTCAAGAAAAGAATCTACAAATAAAATAAGATACTCACATCTACCAAGTTAACATTCTTAAAAGAAAACTAAATCATTGCTTAAATAAACACGTACACACACACACACACACACACACACACACATATATATATATATATATATATATATATATATATATATATATATATATATATATATATATATATATATATTTACTATATATAAATAAATTAGTATATATATGTGTATATATATATATATATATATATATATATATATATATATATATATATATATATATATATATATATATATATAGAGCACAAAGTCAATTAATCTAGAAGCTTGAGAAATCAAAACTTTCACCCTTACCGATCCTACCGATATTGATACCATAATCACGGATAATCGACAGATAACCATGAAAAGTTTCTCCGTCAATGAAATTATGCTGAACTTCAGAAAATTAAAACTATGATCTGGCAAAAATTTTTTTCCTACAGTAAATGCAACAAACTGGAGGAAAATGAATTCCGGACCTCAATAGCTGTCTATGAAGACGTATTCAAAAGCTGGGAATAGTCTCAGCAAATAGGAAATGGGAATACATTGCATTATTAACTTGACGCAACTGGAAGTAATGATAAATAAGGCACCTGTTCGTGACGGAAGATAACAAAATGGAAGCATTTTCGAACAAAACGTTTTCGGTTGAACAGTGTCATAATATGGCTCCTAGTTTTTTTTTTTTTTTTCATAAATCAAGAACACACTTATAAAACGAGTCTACATTACGTATACATGTCTGCAGAATCCCACATAGAAATGGGCTTGTTTTGTAGGTTCTTGATCTACTTTAATAATCTAATGAGCCATATGGATCCATATATGTATGTATATATATACATACTGTATATATATATATTACATAATATATATATATATATATATATATATATATATATATATATATATATATATATATATATATATATATATATGTATACTATATATATATATATATATATATATATATATATATATATATATATATATATATATATATATATATATATATATATATACTGTATATATATATATATATATATATATATATATATATATATATTATTGATGCCAGCTTCAGCAAAATAAAATGAGGCCTGGCATTATTTTTGCAATTTTTATTCTTGCAGAAACCATTTTAACTTGTATTTTCCATTCAGACACAGTGGCCAATGACCCAAAACTTTTCCCGCATGGTTCGTTCAAAAGGAATTCCAATTAGCTCCGCAGGATATATGTACACATGCCATTCAAACCGACCGGGACTCATCGCTGCAGAACAGCAGCTGAATTCGTTTTTTTTTCGCTTGCCTCTCTTCTTTGTGACTACGATTTGCTTATGCCCCGTTTTTGTTCGACATCATCCCAGCCCCTTTCGATGCGATTCGGGTTACACAGTTCTTTCGTCTGAGTTTGACCTCACCTCACCTCACGGTTCCTGACATGGTTTATTTATACGCAATTCTGTTGTCCTTGCTCGACATCCTTCCTTACTCTGTGTTTTGGTTATACCCAATTTTGTCAACATTTCCTTAAGTACTAATGCTGGAAATCGACATTCACACACAATTTTATATCTCTCTATCTATCTATCCATACACACACACACACATATATATATATATATATATATATATATATATATATATATATATATATATATATATATATATATATATATATATATATATATATATATATATATATATATATATATATATATATATATATATATATATATATATATGCCAGTGTGCCAAACTGTTAAAAATGTAATAGTCAAAACGAATAGCGAATAGGGCATTACCCGTAGACTCGTTTTCCTGCGCACAAACTGTTAACTATATGGATACGCGGCATTTTATCTCACGGAAACATATAAACACTCAAACATTTATGCAACCTTTTTGTGCTGAGTGAATAAGCTGGTCCGTTATTACTTCCTCTTGCGAGAGTCAGGAAAAGAGGAGAAAATCCGGGAGATTTTAACTGACGTACATAAACACACTTCAGCGCTCATGACACCTTTGTACCGAGAGAATTAGCCCGACTGTCATTATCTCCTCTTGCAAGGGCTCGCCTTTCATTAACCAGCGATGACACTTCACCTAATGGCATTTAATTACCGAGGCACAAGAGTAATGCTGCCGAAAGAAAGTTCTCTTTACTTTGGGGTTTCTTTCACGAGCATATTTGACCTGGTTTTCAAGTCTACTGGAAATGACATCAAAGTTCCTCTCGAGTCGCCGGAATAATTATGATTTGGGGTAAACACTTTGGTTAAATATTGTTGGAGTATTTTACTCTGTGACGTACCTTTAGCACACTTGTTTTTGAGTAAAATGCCTTACACTTTAGTAACTCTCTAACATATTTTCTACGTCAATTTGCGATTAAATAATTTTATCAGAATTTCAAACAAATATTCAAGAGCTTTCAGCTATGTTTGGAAATAATCTGTCACAAATTCTGACGATCTATCAAATATTTTATCCCTCAGTAGGTTACTGATATCAGAAAACAAAAGAAAGGGATACATTCTGAAGAAGGAAATTTCCAGGAGATAAGAATTTTTTAAAGCGAAGGAACGCACTCTGACAGAAATCAAGGTACGA
The DNA here is from genome assembly GCF_040412425.1 of Macrobrachium rosenbergii. Taxonomy (NCBI): domain Eukaryota; kingdom Metazoa; phylum Arthropoda; class Malacostraca; order Decapoda; family Palaemonidae; genus Macrobrachium; species Macrobrachium rosenbergii. Next base: position 26,232,842 of record NC_089750.1, read on the forward strand.
AATTCTCGCTCAAATAAAACTGGGGAATAGGCAAAACTTTCATGAAAGAGTGTCAAGGAAATGATAAAGATGCTCTCACAGTCCCGAGGGATTTAGTCAAGATAAACAATCTCCGGCACAGTCTATCGCATTGGCAGCCGTTCCCTCCCCCGCCCCCTAAAAAACTAAAAATAAAAAAACAAGAAACAAATCATCTGACGCAAAACTCCAACAAAAGTCTTCGTGGAAACGAAAAGCCCAAAAGAAGGAAAGACGTTTTTTGGGGGGTTAGGAGAAAAAGTCTCTTCTGTCTCTCGGACAAAAGGACTTCAAGAGAGGGACCAAAGAAGACTGAGGAAACTCTTCCATTCTAAGAGCACTGCGAAGTGATATTCAAAAAGCCTGTAAACATTTAAAGTGAAAAGTAACAGTCGCTGTAAGGGAAAGCACATAAATAGACACACTTCACTGAAAACGTGTAACCGCAATTCTAACTGCTTTATATATATAGTATATATATACTGTATAAATATATATAACCCAGCCACTGAAGTGGACAAGCCAGTCCAACTCAGTGCCGGTCCCAAGCCCGGATAAATTGGGAGGGTAGGCGTCAGGAAGGGCATCCGGCCGTAAAATCTAGCCAAAACCAAATATGACAGTTGACTTTCATCAGAAATCGGATAGTGCTAGGGCGTTCCCCGTAGACGACGCGCAGGGGCCTCACCTGCCCCTGTGATAAACGGGCAAGGGCTACTGCGTAGTGGGCACCCCCGGTACAAGACGCGAATCCAAAAAATGAAAAGAGTTAGAAGGAAGATGGTGGTAGCTTTAGGAGTTGAACTTTGAACGTGGGGATGATGACTGGAAAGGGAAGAGGGATAGCAGATCTAATGGAGAGAAGGATAAGCATTTTGTGTGTACAGGAGACTAGATGGAGGGGAAATACAGCGAGAGAGCTGCGATGTGGATATAAATTGCTATATAGTGGAACAAATAAGGAAGGTAGAAATGGAGTGGGAATAATTCTATCAAAAAGCTTAAAAGACAGCATAATAAGCATGAAGAGGAAAAGTGACAGAGCAATGGTTGTGAAACTGTGCTTAGATGGAAAAATAGTCAACATCGTGGGTGCTTATGCCCCTCAAGCAGGATGTGATGAAGTTGAGAAAGTGGCATTTTGGGAGGAAATGGACCGACAGTTGAGTGAAATACAGGCAGAAGAGAGATTAATTATTGGTGGTGACATGAATGGACATGTAGGAACGACCAGAGAGGGTATTGAGAGGGTGCGTGGTGGCTGGGGAGTTAGAGAGAGAAATGACGAGGGAGAGAGAGTTGTGGACTGTGCAGTGTCATTTGATTTGGCTATTGTCAACACCTGGTTTGAAAAGAAAGAAAATCAGTACATCAGATACAAGAGTGCAGCAAGAGAAAGTCAAACTGACCTCATGTACATCTGAGACAGGTGAGAAATTGTAAAATTTTAAAAAGAGGGTGTGTGGCAGCACAGCACAAGGTGGTGGTAATGGACTTGGAAATAAAGAGCACAGTAAAAGGCAGGCCTGCACGTGTTCCATCAACAATCAAGTGGTGGAAGCTGACACAAGAGGAGGAAGCGAGGCAGGAATTTAAGGAGAGAGTATTGAGGGAGGTTAGATTGTTAGAGGGAGTGCAAGAATGGTGGAATCACAACAGTATGGTGATAAAGAGAGTGGGTGGAGGTGTTGGGAAAGACATCTGGAAAGAAACCTCCTGAAGATAAGGAAACCTGGTGGTGGAATGATGGAGTGCAAGAGGTGGTGAAAGGCAAAAAAGATGCAAAATAGATCTGGGAAAGGTATGGACAGCAAGAGAATAAGGAGAGGTACCAAAGACATAAGAAACAGGTAAAGAAGGTAACTGCACAAGAAAAGGCACGAGCATTATATGACATGTACAAAGAGCTGAACACACATGAGGGGGAGAGAAAAATTCACAGAATTGCAAAGTTGAGGGACAAGAACACCAAAGAGTATTCCCATATAAAACTGGTTAAGGATGGGAATGGAGTGGTTTTATGCAACGAGGATAAGCTAAAGAAGAGGTGGAAGGAATATTATGAACACCTGTAAAATGAAGAAAATCCTAGAAAGTTCTTTGACGATGGATTTCAGAACCTTGGTGTGACACATACTATTAGCAGGAAGGAAGTAAAGAAGGCACTAAAGAAGGTGAAAAATGGTAAAGCAAAAGGGCCAGATGGAATTCCTGCAGAGGTTTGGAAGAGCCTGGGAGAAGAAGGAATAGACATGCTGTGGGACCTAGCAAAGAACATATACAGTCAGGAAAAAATACCAAAAGAATGGAGAGAAAGCTTTATTGTTCCTATCTATAAAGAGAAGGGTGACGCCCACGATCGTGCAAACTACAGAGGAATAAAGTTAATGTCTCACACCATGAAAATCTGGGAAAGAATAATGGATCAAAGAACTAGCGAAGAAACATCTGTAGGTGAAGAACAGTTTGGCTTCATGCCGGGAAGAGGAACAACAGATGCAGTGTTTGCCCACCGACAGATGATGGAAAAACACCGGGAAAAGCAGAAAGGAATGCACATAGTATTTATAGATCTGGAAATGGCGTACGCCAAGAGGTTTGGAGGGGCATGCGAGTAAAGGGAACACCGGAGAAGTATGTGAGGTTGGTCCGAGATATGTATGAAGGAGCAAAAACGCAGGTTAGAAGCAGTGTTAGGTTAACTGAATGGATACCAGTACGATTTGGTTTACATCAAGGATCTGCTTTAAGTCCATATCTTTTTGACCTGATAATGGAAGTGCTATCTCATGGAATAAGAGTTCAATCCCCCTGGTGCAAGTTGTTTATTGATATCATCGTGTTATGCAGCACCAACAGAGGTGTAGTGGAGTCAAAACTAGAGCAATGGAGGAAGTTACTGGAAGACAGAGGTTTGAAAATCAGTAAGAAGAAGACTGAATACCTAAGTTTTAATGAAGATCAAGACTCCGAGATTAGTATGGAAGGGACAAGGTTGAACCGAGTAGAAAAATTAAGTATCTTTGTTCAACAGTGGCTGATGATGGAAATTTGGATGTAGAAATAACACACAGAGCGCAGACTGGATGAAAATAAAATATATATATATACATATATATACATACATACATACATACATATATATATATATATATATATATATATATATATATATATATATATATATATATATATATATATATATATATATATATAAGATTTCATTGTTGCTTTTGACAAATTTATATCTGGTAAAAATGACAGCCGAGAAGAGATATGTTCAAAAGGCATCTTACTAAATGCAATAGCTGACCTCAATAAGAAATACCCTGTCCAACGTAGATTTATGAAAGCCATCCGCTCGCTACAAACATTAAATGTTGTAATAAGTAGATCCGACACAGACGGCAAAATCGTGATCGTGGACAAAGACTTTTACCTCGACAAAATCACCCAACTCCTTAGTGACACTAACACTTATGACAAATTAAGGAAAAATCCCCTCCAAAACGTTCCACTGAATTTTTGAGAAGAGTAAGATTAACTGGCAAAGACAAAAAGAGCACTGAACTACTGGAGAAATTTAAAGTCATTAACCCAAACTACCTTACTTTTATGGCCTTCCTAAAACTCATGAAGATAACCTTCCATTCAGACCTATCATCTCATGTGCTGGAGCTTTCAATTATAAAATTTCTAAGTGGCTAGCCGGCCTCCTTTCCCCTTTCTTAGGCACATTTTCTCTCAGTCACATTAAACATTCTGAAGATTTCTGGCACAAAGACATATACCACTTCACAACATAAAACTTTTAAGTTTAGATATAGACTCCCTATTCAGAAAAGTACCATTACAGGACGTTCTACAGTTTTTGAGAGAAAAATTAGCCCCTATTCAGATCATTTCCCACTGACCCTAGATAAAATAATAAAGTTAGTTTAAGTATGTGTATCAAATAACGTCTTTTCTTTCGGGGAGTCATTCTATAAACAAAAATTCGGGTGCAGCATGGGCAGCCCTTTAAGTCCTGTTTTAGACAATCTATACATGGAATATTTTGAAACTTTAATAATAAATGCAATAGAGCCTAAAGACATGCTGTGGATGAGATAAGTACATGATATCTTAACATTTTGGGATAATAAGTGGGGCAATTTCAACGAATTTCTTTCAAAATTAAATGCATTAATGCCTAGCATCAAATTTAATGTTGAATGGGAAACAAACAGCAAATCAATTTTCTTGGCTTTTAATAATTAGAGACACGACAGGGTACAAATTTACCATATACAGAAAACCAACATTCCCTTTGTCATACATCCACTATTATGCCTATCATGACATCTCTATCAAGATTTATTGACCTTAAGAGCGATCCACAAAGCCAAATAATTTTCTACCGATTTTCAAAACAAGACCAAGAGGCCCAACAATAAAATAAAAATCCCACACCTGGACAGGGTTAAGACGTTCACACAGACACTTGGGAACTCTAACCCTTTTGCTTTTAACTACCCAATTACCTTAGCCAAATCCCTGATTAACATCCAACAAAAGCCAATCCCCAAAGATGCAGGATATAAAATTGTGACCAATCTTATATCGGTTTTAGGGCCACATCACTCCCCCAGAGATTAATACAGCATAAACGTTCAGTTAGGTATGGACAACATAAATAAGCTATTTTTAACCACATAAATAACCATAATCACAGAATAAACTGGAATTTGTCTCGTACAATTTATAGTAGCAATTGTCGGTTCAAAAGCCAGATGGTGGAATAGTTTTGATTAAACAAAGAAATACGATGAACCTTTCAAGAGGCGCCTGGGATTCAGATATTATAGGTAAAATCTTCCTCCAACAAGCGATTAAGAAGATTAAAGAGAAATTGTCAACTGAAGTGGCGTAACGACTGACCTATAGACCTTCTGGTATAAATACTGCTTTTCTGTAACTCTGCCTCATTCACTATTTGCCTGATGAGCTAGACAGTTGGTCTCTGCAATATAGCCTTTATTTTCTACATTTTGGCGTTTTTGTGGGCTCCTTATATTTGATGATATAGACATACATATATTACATATAACATACAATATATGTATGTAATGTATTTTAATATATATATATAACATATACCATAATCACAGAATAAATATGGAATTTGTCTATATATATAATTTATATATATACAATTGTCAACCTCAACATCATCAGATGGTGTAAACAAAAGTTATTTGATTAAACAAAGAAATCTGATGAAGACAAGTTTTTCTTCTCTAAACTCCTTGTCTCAGTCATAGAACAACCCTGTTGAACTCACAACAACCCGATTAAGAAGATTTTTTCTTTTAAAGACAATGCTTTTTGTTCAACTTGAACTCCTCATAACAGTCTTTCTTAATTAGGAGGACGGAATCGAATCTCAATACCTTTTCTAATATGCAATTAGAAACTGAGTAACTTTGGTTTTCCGGAGGTATTAAAAGGTCAACGGTCGTTCTTACTATATGCTATTTTGATATCTAGTATCAATTTCCATTTCATTTTCTAATCTTGTTTCCTTGAAATTTTAGTACTTAATTTATCGTGTTTTTTAATGCATTCGTTTTATTTTGTTTTATCCAATTAGTTCATTTTAATCATACAATTATTTTTATTATACTTTCAATTAAGGCATTTTGACAAAAATGCTATAAAAATATGTAAGTATAATAAAATAAATATAGATATATATATATATATATATATATATATATATATATATATATATATATATATATATATATATATATATATATATATATAAAAACCAATACGAAGGAAAATTGAAACAACGGAGTGATTGTTGGGCCTTTCGACACAACTTTCCTTTGCTAGCAGTCTGCTAGTAAAGGATAAATGTGTCGAAAGGCCTAGCAACCACTTCGTTTTTTCAATTTTCCTTCGCGACATTAGCCTTTATTTATGAATTCATCTTCATGATTCAGTTATACGTACATATATACATACATTATGTGTGTATATATATATATATGTATATGTATATATATATATATATATATATATATATATATATATATATATATATATATATATATATATATATATATGTGTGTGTGTGTCCTTTAGAAATTACAACAATAATTTCTAAAATGCTGTATCAAGACTGAATACATCTGGCAGAAGTTTCAAAACTACCATCGGCTTCATACACACAGACTCAATCACAACCTCATGCACGGGTGGTAACGCTCCCAGATCACACATATTAGCATAATTCTTCGGAAGCCTTTCAAAACAAGAGAGAATACACAAAATATCTGATTCCTACAGAACAAAGAGAAACGATTGAGAGAGAGAGAGAGAGAGAGAGAGAGAGAGAGAGAGAGAGAGAGAGAGAGAGAGAATTAACTTTTCAATGCACACGGTCGGTTTGAAATATCAAAGAGACAATAAAAATACCCAAACAAATATTCCAGATGAAAAGGGCTTGGTCAAAAAACTTTGAAAATGCAATATCAAAATGTTTTCTCGTAAACAGCAATCATAAAGGGGCCACCTTTTATATAATATAAATGCGGACTCCAATGACAGAATTAAGAGGGAGGCAGTGTTAAATGTCAAAAGTGATAACTTTCAAATTTTATTTTAATTGACAAACAAACCTTGACACACATCAGGAGGAGGGTGTAATTTACTTCAAATGGGACTTATTATCATTTACTTATATCAGAAAAAGCTTTACGTGTGCCTGAATCTGAAGCCGTTATATGTAACGGCTTCAGATTCAGGCACACGTAAAGCTTTTTCTGATATTTTGCATCAATAACCAGAAAAAGAAACTATCCCTTACGGAAGGGAATTGGAGAAGAAATATCTCTCTACCATGTTAATATCACACACACACACACACACATATATATATATATATATATATATATATATATATATATATATATATATATATATATATATATATATATATATATATATATATATATATATATATATATATATATATATATATATATATATATATATATATATATATATATATATATATATATATATATATACAGTATATATATTCTTTTTATTATATTATAAATTTCTGAGTGGAGTTTTGTTTTTAATCATACCATTAGTCATGCTATTCTTTCTTTAGGCCTGACTTTAAACACTCAAAAAATCTCTCAAGAAAAGATTCCCAAGTGGCAAAAAATCAGACCTTGATGTAGGAAGAAACTGAGTGCAGTACTTATTAGTGCAATTGATCATATCCTATCAAGAGCAAAAATTCATAATAGTTTTAAGCTTAAATACAGCAAAAGCTACTAAACTGGCTGCTTTTAAATTTTTGTCAATATAAACAGAATAAATTTTTCGTAAATTTTAGTGTCCCATAGTTTAACAATTAATAATATATAAGGAATAAGACAAAAAAATCAATGCAACCGAAACATTCTCAAGTTAGAACTCCCAGTGTGTGTGTGTAATCATTATTCTTATCCTTATCTCTCTTCCCTGAACTTCGACGTAAAATAACTTCAGAGTTAGAAGCGCTATAGAACCCTGGGAAGAAAACTTCCAAAGCGCCGCCTACGTCATTCAATGAACAACTCCCCAACCCCTCACCAAGCCCCTGAACAGATAAGAGGAGACATATTCCATTCCAGGGAAAAAAAGTGGTTACTTTCAAATTTTTTCAACATGACCCGAGTTGAGTTCTAGTCCCTGGTTCAGAAGATTTCGATCTGTGAAATGCTGTAACTATTACTGATATTCAGAAGATATTAGTGAAAAGTTATCAGTATTGCAGTAGAATTATGAAGTGTTCTATATGATTATCAGGAAATGCGCGTACGTCACAATACAAGAGCCATGATTCCCATTTGTGCATAAATTACACAATTCTCGACTTTTTGAATATACGGTTACCGACAAGCACATCTGTCTCGTTAAGTCTTTTTGACGAAATATCCTAATACGAACTTTCTATTGCGTAGAACACACTGCTCATTCACGTGTTACATAAGGTTGATAATTTAAGCTACAACTTAAATCTTGGCGAACTACTTGATACATTTACTATCATATTAGTGGCGTGTTCTACATAATAAGCTGTAAATGGGTTGCAAAAAAGTAGACATATTATTTCTTCATCACAACAACAAGACAGAATTAGATTACAGAGTATAGACGTAAAAACCAAGCTCTAGGCAGGTATGGAATTCGGCACTAAAACAGTAAAAAGTAAAAAAGAAACGAATACTTAATTTGTGTGTTGTTGCTCATAGGCAGCGTTAGCTGCGCTCGAATTAAAGACAACGAGAGAAAGGAACTCGTGTTTAGAAACTTTGGCGTCATCTCCGGAAGGTAACGGATTAAGACCTCCAACTCAGAAGAGGAAATTACAATTCTGAATGGCATTTCAATTTCTCCGAGCCGGCTTTATTCACGTGATGAGTTTGGGTATGTTTTGAATCTTGTTGAAATTGCACGATTCATTTCCTATCCCTTTTCCTTTTAAAGCTAAGTGACTTCTAACAAAGGCGATAATATACAGCCAGACTTGTGAATATACAAACATTATTACTTTTTCAGCATTACGTTGTTTCCACTAAAACTGGGAGGCTTCAGAGAGGAAGATAAACCAATGATTACTGCCACACTCCTGGTTAACAGCTTTATCGTGGGTGAAACTAACTTGCAGAAAACTTCCAGAACTTTAACTGCTTCGTAAACTTTCACAAACGATCCTCAGCAGTGCGCACACTAGACACACTACACACCTCGCCATTCGCCTTTACTTGGCTGCACTCTCGTGCTTTCTGCATATTTATACCCGGCCTTTCCAACACTGCTGCCACGTCATCTGCTCCGCACTTTGTAGATCTTCTCTCCTCCTCCTTCCTTCCAATATTTATAAATTATACATCACTGTCAACACCACTGACCTCAAATAACCAAACATAATTATGTCACATAACAGATACTAAGCAAACAACTTCCTATCCTTCCTTGAGAGTCTCTTCATCTCCTACCTTCATTTTTATTACTCAACCTCTTCCATGATTTTCTTTTTAACTACCCATTTCCATTCTACATGATTTCTATGCTGCCGCTGCATCTCAAATAACGATTTTTTTCCTCCACCAAACTACTCTTTTCCTAATATCACAACTTAATGTTTTCCTTCCTTCTTCATACCTTCCTATAGCCCTGATCCATGCATGTAACTCTTAATGAGGAATCTGGAGCGATGCATTGCAGCTTGTAGCGTCGTCGCGTTCCAGGCCAAAATTTCAATTTAACTGTTCTCCGACTCGGACCAATGAATCCCTAAACTCATGAAACTATTCACAGACTTTACAAAAACTTACACGACTTGTCTCCGGCCGGCTGATGAAGAGTTAGAGGAATTTATTTCTGGCGATAGAAATTAATTTCTCACTATAATGTGGTTCGGATTCCACAATAAGCTATAGGTCCCGTTGCTAAGCGACCAGTTGGTTCTTAGCCACGTAATATAAGTCTAATCCTTCGGGCCAGCCCTAGGAGAGCTGTTAATCAGCTCAGTGGTCTGGTAAAACAAAGGTATACTTAACTTACACGACTTAGTTCCTGGAGACTGTTTTTTATTTTTTTTCATTTTTATTATTATTATTATTATTATTATTATTATTATTATTATTATTTATTTTTTTTTTTTTTTGCTACTGAAAAAATTAGGTGTTAAGCTGTGATGTTGGCCACAATAATAGTTGTGTACCGTGTCGCAGAGTTCTGCAGGGAAATCTGTAGTGACAGCCATCTCCGGTGTTTAACAGGGTTCCCCAGCTTATTGCATTTTTATCCTCATATTTGCAAGCACATTAATAACAATAATTAACTGTACCTTGGAGAGGTTTATGTAATGACTCCATGTCCTGTTTAATGGACGATACTTTGCTCCTCTCACCTAACAGGAAAAATTAAATTATAAAGCTAAACTTTTACGACTTTCGTATGCATTATGGCACGGTCATTTATAATAGTAAGAACGCACTTTTTAAAATTATATGGCGTTGCCGAGGACGCCGAGCCAACTCGCGCGTACGAATCAGTGACAGAACAGCGCATGAACTTATTATACAGCATATGGATTCACAGTTCATTGGTGGGTCTGTGTCTACTGCTGTCAAACCACATGCAAAGAGCAAATTGTGTTATTTATTTACTAACGTCATCCCGTATTTGGCTATGAGTCGTGGGTGGGTGTTGATATCAAACCTGTCAATAAATTGTATGACTGACTTTTGAAGCAAATGTTAGGGGTTAAGGCAGACGATATCAAACTTAGTATGCAGGCTATCCTACTTTCAAAGGCTTAGTGAAGTTTAAGCAGCCTAAATTCTTTCCAAAAATGTGTGATGAGGAATCAGAAAAGCGAGGAAAGTCCTTTAACCTTTGCCATCAAATTAGTCTGTGATTCGAATATACTTTGACTAAATACGGTTACAATACTACAGCAGGGGATCTGTCGAGTCATTCGAAAACGTTCATAAGACAGTTGCAGCCTCAAACATGAAAGATGTTTAGTATCTAAGACTACCAATCCTGCTATGTATGTCAGCGTGATTAAAGGCATTTTAGTTGCAAGCGAATCCAAAACGTTCGAAGAAATCAGAAAAATATATGAAGTTATTGTGACTATTGCAAATACTTTTAATCAATGAATTTCATCTTACGTCATTCATACAATTCAGTTCGCCTAGGTACACTCTTACAATATTTAAGTACTGAAGTTTATTTTTGCGCCATAAATATTAAATTATTTGGTATAATAATATTTACTAAGTTTAAAATAATGAAAATTTATTTTAATCTCAGTCTTACGATGGAGTTTTGCATGTACCGCTTACGTCCCTTTGTTATGCATTACTTTTATTATCTGTTATTTTGATGATTGACTTAGATGTATTGCGTGGAAAACGGTAGTTACCTCTGCCATCTCGGTTTTGTAAAAATAATCTGTATAGGTTATATTTTTTCCATTTTGTAAGACGGTGCGTAATACAGTACTCTGTAACACATAGAAACCACGCACGCAAAATTAAGTAATTTTCATCAGAAGCTAGAATTTATATTTTAAGAATCCGACGTGACCTTCCGATCTCAGAATCTGTACTTACTGAGAAAATGAAGGCCGAAGTTGGCGGTAATCTGTTATCTTTCAGGCTTAGCTTGACTGTAATAGAGTTATCCATCAAAAGTAAAGTTACACTAATATGATGTCAGCTTTTCTTAATATCTGTATTTTTTGGGTCTTTCTTTCAAATACAATTTACTATTTTCTAATTTGTCCATTATGCATAATGCACACTAACTTCAGCCTTTTTTTATCAATGCTGTGTTGGAGATTCATTTTTCCAAGTTTTAACTCCTTAGGATTACAGAGCGCTCCGCACTCGTTCATTTACTTCACTTTACAATACTAAAGAATCAACAGTCACCTGAGATAAGTGAACACATTTCCAGTTTTATCCGAAATGTCAGCCTAACGAACGTTACAGTCTTTTATTTGCAAAAGAGTGCAAATCAGATTGTTCTGGTACACATACATCTATCAATATATATATATATATATATATATATATATATATATATATATATATATATGTGTGTGTGTGTGTGTGTGTGTGTGTGTGTGTGTGTGTGTGTGCGCCAGTGCGAGTGTGTGTGTCTATACAAACAGTATACACCATCGAAATATCGAAATCCAGCCCTTATTCCCTAAATCTCCATCAGAGAAATTAATGAGGCCTTGCATAACCTTAGGTCTGAATTCAATCCGTCTTCTTAATCGAAATGAAACACCTATTCAAGTGATTTCCTTCGATTAAGGCTGAAATAGCTCCTCGGAAGAGGAAGACCCGAGTAGGGATGCCATTAATTATAGGGATGTGGGTTGGACCCATATGATCGTTATTGGCAAGACACTGGCGCCCCTGGGGAAGGGGGAAGGGGGAAGGGGGTGGATGGGGGAAGGGGGATATTGCTCATCGATAACTAGAAGTGTTGAGTGCACCTTCTCTTTCTGTCTGTCACTTTCTCCATGGACAAAAGCACAATTTCTCTTTTGTAACATATTTATACTTACGGGTATTTTCTTTTTCTCTCTCTAATATCATAACCTGAGAGTGCGGGAGCCGGACAAACAATTATGCCAGAAAGAAAGAGTATATATATACATATATATCTGTATATATGTATATATAATATACATATATATTATATATCTATCTATAATAATAAAATCCGAGTGGATCTTGTTCGTCCTTCCCTGGGTGACAGTAAGGGAGACATGGCACAGCCACCCTCCCCATACAAATCGGTTTGTCAGCCTGAGGCATTTGCAGGAGGAAGGTGGATGTTTCCCTAACCATCACATTCTCCTACCTACCCAGCCCCACCTGGGGCGGACATACAGGTTTGCAGGGGTGGGTGGCTGTGTCATGTCTCCCCTACTGTCACCCAGGGGACAAACAAGATCCACTCGGATTTACTATTATAGATAATATATATGTATATATATATATATATATATATATATATATATATATATATATATATATATATATATATATATATATGTGTGTGTGTGTGTGTGTGTGTGTGTATAAGAAATCGGCAGACCAGCACTTCAGTAAAACATTTTACATTGCAACAAGTTTTTAGTCTTTAACATACTTTATCATCAGCTGTATGAAAAAATAAATACAAATGCTTAAAAAAACACACATTGAAAAATGCAAATAAAAGAAATCAGAACAAAATACGAAAAAAATTAAGTTGAACTGTGATAGTCAAAACAGGAACAATATACAATAAAACGTAATATAAGTTAGTCACAGCCGTTCATTGTGCCAGTGATGGTTTTTCCCAGATGGTGAACAGTATCTCAATATGGTGAGTTCCGTGTCACTAGGCCGACTGGCTAATATGGAAAAAGTGCTAATATTCAGAGAATGGTCGTGTTTTTCATCTTCAATGAATTGGGTTATAAGCAAAAGGATTAAGTTGCCATGGGAAATCCACTGAGTCCAATATTAGCTACCGCTTTTCTTGCATATCATGATGTTCTACCAAACACCTTCTACATGATGGCATCTGGGTGACGCCTTATATTTCCAGACTATTTAAATTCCAAGCTTGAAAATATCACAGGACTCGTAAAGATGGGGAGTTCCGAACTGAGGTTTTCAGATACCCACTGCTTTTAGTGACATAATTAATAATTTCGTAACTGGGGTATTTCATATTTGTTGGGATTATTTTATTATATAGTTTGAATTTTCTTGCATCAAGGAAAGCTTTTTCTTAATCAGTTTAACACTAAATTAACTGACTAACATCGTGGACACATTCAGAAGTCACAGTAAATAGAACTAGTATTTACCTTACATAATAAAAACAGTTTTTCTTTAAGAAATTATCAGAATAACTACGAGAACTGTACCCTCAAGTCAAGTTTCTGATTTATTCAGGCCAAAAATATAAATCAAAAGTTTTTCACATTCAAAGGCAGTGTTTCCAAAGAATTACACTGATCTGTGGTCTTTAAGTATACTTGTAATTGTTGTAATGTAACTTATACGGGAAAATCAAAACGCCAGTTTCCAGTCTGTATCTTTGAATAATTAGGCTGATCAGCTAGATCCGACTGGCCACTTAACAAACAAAGATTTAGAGCCATTCGCGAACATTCCCGTCAAGCTCACCCATCCTCTGGGTATTGACTAATTTTTCCATATTGGCTAGTCATTGCCTTTGATTTTGTATCACTCTTTATGTTATTAACTTTTTCTTATATTTCATTGTATTATACTCCTCTTTGCACTTTCGCTTTTGTAGAGTAAGCGTCGTTGTTTTGTATCTTAGTATGTAAGAATTATATGAACTTGTACTTGATTATTCTAGCATGTTAGAGCCTCGAAGAATTATATGAACTTTTGTACCTATTTTTTCTAGCATGTTAGAGCCTCGAAGAATAATATTATATGAACTTGTACTTATTTTTTCTAGCATGTTAGAGCCTCGAAACTAGTTGCAATAAAAAAAGGCATTTACTTAAAGTGCTGTTTACCTATTTCTTATTCGATCCTTGCTCTCACGGAGATTTTTTTCTGAATCTGTAATATATAGTGCATATATGTGTTTATATATATATATATATATATATATATATATATATATATATATATATATATATATATATATATATATATATATATATATATATATATATATATATTATATACACACATACATACATATATATATATATATATATATATATATATATATATATACATATGTATACACACACACACATATATATATATATACATATATATATATATATATATATATATATATATATATATATATATATATATATATATATATATATATATATATATATAATCTATACAGTGCAGTCCACCCATTAAGGAGAACCATAAACTAATAGTCTGATATTCATTTCGACACGTCTTGGAGCAGAAGCAAAATGATACCTCAAAGGGATTATGAATGTCTTAAAACTTCATTAAGTGGAGTTGAAAATTAGTCGCCCAAACTAATTCAATGCAACTCGGTCACCCCCAATCTCTTTTATCATTTTCGCTTGAAGTCGGCTTCAACGAGCCTCCAAACTCAAACCCCAAACCCCACATAATCCCCCCACCAAATCTTCTATTCCTCGCAGCTACCCTGACCTCCTCTGGTAGATCAGTCGGATTACAATCCAGTGACATTAAATTCATAAGTGAAATTTTTATGACGCAATGAAAAACTCTGCAAGGACTGGAAAAACACACTGACCTAATAAACTCTTTTCTTTATCCATATGACTAAAAAATGTATTATGATAATGAAAATTATACACCATTGTGTTTTTCTTCATTCATTCTTGATGAGAGTACACGATTAAAAAATCACATTACCACAAATATCACCGTCAAACTTCTCCAAAAAACATGCTGAAAAGCACGTTACCAGCAGCTCCTATTCCCGTGCGATCCTTCCAGGTAAGATCGTACTCCAATCCAGCGTCTTTTCCCATCTCTTAGAGGCTCAGCACACATGGGAGAGCGCCGTGGGAAAAACAAGCTCGTAAGAAATACCGAGCAGAGAAAGTTAAGTCTCAAGTCTTGTCAGGAAGGTTTCAGTGAGTGTGGTCTTGGGATTAGTCACTGACGGCATTCATTCGTCAGGGAATTTAAGGCGGAAAAAAATAATCTTTGATCAGGGATATTTTTCCCGAATTTGCATTTAATATTTAGATATTTCTTTCCTTAAAGGTAAAAGACACTTATAAATACTGCATGCATGTACTATGTGAGTTTACACATACACACACACACAGACGCATCTTCCAAGTGTCATCCTCCAAGATTTGACACTGATCTTGAAGTTCTAAAGCCTTTGAACAAATTCTTCAGAATGACATACTGAGTTTCCTTTATGAAAATTATTGTGAATCAACTATGGGTTATAGTTTTAACAAACATTTGGGCTACATGATTCTCTAACCCCTCTTTGATTTAGGGTGAGAACTTTATAGCTACCGTCTCCTGAAAAATTGCAAAAAAAAATTTAGCTAAGATATTCAAAAAATTATCGGTAGTTTTTACCATATATTAAAAAATATTATGATTTAAAAATTCTATGGAGAAAAATAAATAAAATATTTTAACCAAGAAAAAATTATAAAACCTGATTAGGTCGAAGGCAGGTTTTCATCGCGGTTTTACAAATTATGTTATAACTTTTATTTAGAAAATTATCCTACATTGGGGAACTGTCTCAGTTATATAATATCACGATAGACGACGGCAAACTTTCGGACGACAGAAGATCTGGCCCCAAATGAATGTAGACAAAATCGTCACGTCCGCTTACCGGCTCTTCTTAGATTCGAAGTCTCAATACAAGCATGCACCAACCCATTCGTCAACTTTCACGACAGATGTCCGCAGGAGAAGCTTTCATGATTATTGCGTCGTTAGGTTAGAACATAAAATTAAAATATCTTTTGCTTTTCTCTCTTACAAGCGACAGAACTGAGAGCTACGCGTTAACATCATACTATTCAGTGCCCACTGAAAAAAGGTTAATGAAAAGCCACTGAATACAAGTTAAGTATATCTTAGTTTAACCAGACCACTGAGCTGATTAACAGCTCTCCTAGGGCTGGCCCGAAGGATTAGATTTATTTTACGTGGGTAAGAACCAATTGGTTACCTAGCAACGGGACCTACAGTTTATTGTGGAATCCGAACCACATTATGACGAAAAATGAATTTCTATCACCAGAAATAAATTCCTCTAATTCTTCACTGGCCGGTCGGAGAGTCGAACGCTGGGCCAACAGCGTGCTAGCCGAAAGCTCTACCCATCCCTCCGTTGAAGAACTGCCACTGTATACAACCAAGTTTAAGTGAGTAAATACAGAAATACAGTAAATACAGTATACAGTGCCTTTTTCTTAATCATTCAAGACAAACACGAAGAATGAGTTTTCATTACTGGGCCCACTGAAAAATGTTTAAATAAATATTCTTCTTCAATTACCTGCAGTTGGTTTTGTCCATTTACTTGTCACATTTACTTAGTTTAATCACATTAGGAAACTGACGCAAAGGATGGCGAAGACTAAAAGTGAAATCAATGAAAGCAATCCTCTTACATTAACGAATGCATGGTCAACTACAGTGGCAATGTCAATGTCAGCTGGAAAGTTCAATTAACTAATCAAAGTTCATTAAACTTGAGAGATATTTGCCAAATGAATGTTCCTTAAAAGAATGTACGACTAAGAGACATAAGAACATCAAGTGGCAGCGACATAAAGGAAATGAGTAGTTCTAAATATCACGAGGAACATGTTGAATACTTTTCTGTAGATTTCGTTCAGAATTTTCCTGTTCACAATTGCATTAACTTTAGATTTAATCGTGAATATACCTATTTCGAAAAATATAATAATTTTGAAACAAAACAAAGTCTTCCAACATTTTCACTGACATAACTCAAGTTTCAAACAGTGCGTTGCATTGTGCCCGGGACCGCGCTTGGATCCATATCATTAAGGAAGTTCGTCATTACTCCAGGGGACGGTGACCTAAACTCTGTAGTTTAGTCTGGAAAACCTATTTACTTAACAAACATATCCCGAACGGCAATCATAATGCTATATCTTTTCAAGTAAAGAATGCTTTATTCACCAAAAGACTTTGAGAAACTATTCTATTTTTTTTTTTTTAAACAAGATACTACCAGCCAACAAGGAGGTACGAAACATTTAGATTACGCCTGGGATACAGTTTTAAATTACGACGATTACCTGGTCAGCACTACAAAAATCAGAGTTCACACAGTAAGGACATTTGACCTGTGCATGCAAAGCATCTCTGCATATTAAACAGAAACCTAATCACAAAACCACATTTATGATGAAAGTTGTTTTAAAACATAGCACACTTTATTTAAAAAAAAAGCTTAAAAGAAATAGATCTTCCACTTCACTGACTCATTCAAGATAAGGGAAAGACCATTTACTCTGCCAGACTGCCTCTCTTAAGAGAAGGACGTACATTAAAAATGTGTTGAAATAACACAAAAGCGCTTTGCACATGCCTTTTTCTTTTCTTGTGACCTCGGTTGTGTACGTATGCATGATTATAAATATAGGTATATGTATGTGTATTTACATATATATACAGTATATACTTTCCTAAGTTTTTGTATGATTTAATCATTCCGGTCAACTTTCTATATAAATGTCGATAGTGACTCGTATCTGCTCCTAACCATATTATGACTAGTTAGTGTTTAGGAAGTGACTGTTCGAAAAGCAGTTAAGAGACTGGAGAATGGAAAGACACCACGAAATGTGATGAAGTGATTACAAGTGAGATGAGTCGATACGGTGGTGATACTGTGACTTGAGTGGTTTGTACAATATGCCTGAAGGGGGAGAAGGCTCTGAAGGAATGAGTGAGAGGAGTTATTGTTCCACTGCATAAGATGAAGGTGATAGAGGCCGGTCAGAATTGTAGGGGCTTACCGTTACCTACTACACCAGGGAAGGTGTGTGGGAGGATTTTCATTGATAAGTAAAACAGATGGCAGAAGGACTGATAGCCTAAGAACAGCATGGGTTTGGAAAATAAATATATGAATCAAATGTTTGTGAAGAACCAGTTACGCGAGAAGTTTGAGAATAAAGGGATAAACTGTATGTTACAAACCTAATAAAAAAACCCTATAACAGAATGAACAGAGAGGCAATGTCGAGGTTGCTGACAATGTATGACACGTAAGACTGAGAGTGATGAGAGTAAAGTGTGCTTTAAGATTTACAGGCAGGAGAGTGACTAGTTTGCTGTAAAGTGGAACTGAGACAAGAGTGTGTTATATCTCCATAATTGTTCAATATCTGTAAGGATGGAGTGGTGCAAGACAAAAGGACAATACATATATCAAAGTGTTGATTGTGGATAGTGAAGAGAAACTTCAGACAAGAGCAAAATAGTTCGAAATTGTTAGCAAAGAGAAAAAATCAAAGTACATGAGAGCAAGAGTAAGGATGAAAGTAAATGGAAATCAGGAAGATGGAGCAATGTTAAAATGGATGGTGTGAGAATGGAAGGTACTGACTTGTAGAATTCTTTCTGAGTAAATATAATCGATGATGGTAGGAGGATAGGAGGGTAAGCCACAAAATGGGTGACACATGAAAGGCAGCAGGGCGCTCGCAAAAGACTGGAAAGAGATTTGAACTGTCTATAGAAGCCAAATTGATAATGTATGAAGAAATTGTTGTGTCAACTCTCCTTCGTGTCGGTGAAAAGTGGATGTGCAATGCAATGAAATATAGAAGGTTGAAACTGATGAACTGAATTGTTTGCATAGTACATGAGAAGAATGAATGGGATGAAAAGTGTGGAGAGATGTACAGCGGTAAAAAAGTTAGCGTAGGTAATAGGATGGATTCACAGTATACTGAGATGGTTTGGTCACATGGAGAGAATAGATGGCTACAAGCTGGCGAAAAGATTGTATATTGCAGAAGTCTTCGGGGAAGGAGGAGAGGAAAACCTAGAAAGGATTGGATAGATGTGTGCAAAAGAAATATTGGAGAGGATTCCCCTTAGGAAAAAAATAGGCGTGAAAGGAGTGAAAGGGGGTTCGATGTACTGCTGATGAGTCTTCTACGTAGAGGTATAATGCAGATAATCATATGTAAGTGTTACTGTGGCAGTGATGAAGCTTTTTCTCTTTGAAGAGAGAGAGAGAGAGAGGGGGGGGGGGCGGTACGAAATTTAACTTATTAAAACCAGTTATTGATAAAACTTTCCTGTTCAAGCATAATTATCTTAAAACTCGAACGCAAGTTGAGAATTTCGGCATATATAAATGATCTGACCGACATATAATTTCCTTATATTTCATTTCCAAAATTATTTCTGTATGAAATTTCCTAGCCCCTGAGGAGACACGGGTAAAGAAAAGGAGCTTTTTCTTAATTAAGAAATTTTCTCGCCTCATTAATTCTTTCCATTTTTGCATATTCTTCACCGAGCGCGCTTGAAATCGGGTCTGCTCTTTTTCCATGCATGAAATGGAGATATCACACAGGAAACTGGTCTCATCTTTTACCTGCATTTTACTTATACTGTTTATATCTACGCGATAAATTTTTTTCTGGCGCTTGCTATCTTAGTCGTGGACAACAGCAACCTTTCTAATAACGGGGATTGTGATATGAGCCAATACTCTCAATCCTCTCTGAGAGTAAGAGCAGACTAATTCTGTAATCAGTGACCTCCGTACTCCACTTGAAGGAAACACCTATGAAGGCAGGCCATATTTCAACGAATTTAAATGGAACTCCTTATGCCAAATTTTACGCACAACCATGCAAACAAAATCCACAATTTCAAATTCAAAAT
Source organism: Macrobrachium rosenbergii (assembly GCF_040412425.1). Lineage (NCBI taxonomy): Eukaryota > Metazoa > Arthropoda > Malacostraca > Decapoda > Palaemonidae > Macrobrachium > Macrobrachium rosenbergii. Next base: position 26,252,866 of record NC_089750.1, read on the forward strand.
ATTCCTCCTGGCAGCGTAATTTCCGTACTAGACAAGAAAATAGTTTCAAAATTTCTAATCAATATTCACATGTACAAATAGAAAAGAAAAGAAAGGATTTCTTTCTTCATGTGACAAAAATATCTATTTTTTCTTCACCAAATTTCAGATACATTTCCCGAGTATTTAACATGATAAGGATGAATGTTCCCTACAGCATATATAAATTGTATTGTAAAAAATTAAAGACTTACCTGTTTACCTGTAACAAAATTCAAAGATAATGCCTGAAATACTTTTCCCCTGGCTAAACACAAACTATATTATAACCATAGTCCTCTTGAAAGTTGTTAAAATGATAAATTTTTTCAACAACAGTTCTCTAACTGGATGAAAAACTAGCCAGAAGGTATGATTTCTATTTTAAATTGAAAGAAAATATAGATTTGGATCTACAAGGAAACCGTATTCAAATATTTGTTTATATTTCATCGCTAGAAGTCTACTCAAGTCACTTGGGTTATTTATTTTGCTAAATTTTCTATCAGAACTCTACTCAGTAACCTGGATTATTTTATTTACATTACCAGAGCTCTACAAAAGCCAGCTACATTACGTTTTTTACGTTAAACTACATTACCAGAACTCTACTGAAACCACCTGGCTCAACTTCTATCAACTTTACAAGTAACATCTATGTAAAGAGGGACTCTAGAACTGCGGTCAGTTTTCCAGACGCATATATAATTTTAAGAAACATATAAAGCTTAATTTGAAAACTGAAGTCATAGCTCTGCAACTTAAGACAAAAAATGATTGCCTCTCGGCACAGAAGCCAAGCTGCAATGCTCAAACATCTCAACAGTTTCATTTCAAAGCTATGATCTTTCCAAGCATCCAGTCAACTGGCTTTAAAGGCTTAAGATACAGCAATACTCAACGACTCAGGTATCAAAAATTTATCTTCAGAAGTTCACAAACTAATAATTGTAATTACTGATTAGCAAAATAATACAACCAAGAGTTGTCACTGACTGATAAAAACGAAGAAAAGTTTAATACTATATAAAAATTAGACGAAATAAATACCGCAAAATTAAGCTACACTATTTTACGAAAAGCATTAGTCTTTAAGTCTGGGGATGCAATGAAAAAAATTTCTCACGGTCAAGGTGTGGCAATTACCTTATCGTTTTGCCAAATATATTTCTTTGAAATTTTCTTTACTCAAAATATCAAATTATTCAGCATAATTTCCTTTGTATATTTTCATTTTAATTATTTATCAGGAATCTGGACACGTTAAGTTTTTATTGCACGTCTCATGACCATCCATGACAAGGACAATTTAAGAAACTTAGGAATTCATTTTCATCTAGCATACGCGCACACAACTATATACACATTGATGTGTATATATATACATACATATATATATATATATATCTATTATATATGATGTGTGTATATATATATATATACACAAACACATAAATGTGTGTACGTATACATTTTTGTGTGCGAGCGTATTCAATTTTTCACATTCATTACGCCATTTAACCCCAGAAAAACTTTCTGCTTTTGATTTGACATTCAAAATTTCGTAATCGGACTTTATTAAGAAAGTTTACCTTAACCTATTTGCTTGTAAGCTCTCTCTCTCTCTCTCTCTCTCTCTCTCTCTCTCTCTCTCTCTCTCTAACCACGATTGATATTCCTTGAAACTGATACTTAGCATTAGATGATTTTTACTACCGTTTGAATGTCATCCTTCCATCAAGAATAACAATTCACACTCGTATTTCGTCCAAAAGGCAAACGAATCCTGATTTTCTCTTTTTGGCAACAGAGTAGGCTACAATTAACTGCCAAAACAATTTATATTAGATATATTTCATTAAAAAGATCCCTATTTTCTCCCGAAATGTGAGTGAATAAAAATGTGTGCAGAATATTTGGGAATTTTCAATTTAAAAAGTGTAAGTCAAAGGACTCTTCACAACCACTAAACAAACTTTGTAATTTCATTTGGTAATTGTCCGACTAAAACAAATCGGCGTCCTTTTCTAAAAGTCCAGATTAAAATGTACGGAAATTTCAAAACGTGCAAATGACATTCTCCGCCGGTTTTTCTGAAGTCCCTTTTGCATTTCAGTGCATCCCCATTTTTACTGTTGTTTTATGTGAAAAAAAGCGCATTTTATATGGTTTGGTGAATAAAAAACTTGTGGAAATTATCAGCCACGCGCTTTTACTGTAAATTAAAATATTACAGTTAAAAAATAATACGACTTATTCATAAACATGTAATGAATAAGTAAACCAAAAGTAAAGAAAACAGATTAAACAATTAATAATGCTGACTGAGGGATGCCATGTGGAAGGAAGGTTAGGGAAGCTTCGAATTAAAAACAAAAACAGTGAAATATAGAACTAATAATATGCTAATCCTAAAAGGATGGAAAATGTATATAAAAATTGAAATAAACTATAACAGTATCTAAATAAGGAAGAAGAGTGCTGATCAGGGTACTCGTAATAAAGAAAAATACATGATTTACAAATAAAATGAAACGTGTATTTAGTTAAAAATATGAATGTTACAGGATCCCTAAATAAACACAAAAAATCTAACGTGTCAAACGCGTAGTTTAAACCTAAATGTCAGCCAGGCTCAGAATAAAACTCCTGAAGGGCATCTAAATGAGGATGGAAAATTTATTCAGCATTTTAGTCAGAATGAAAGAACATAATAATACCAAAGTGCTTACTGAGAAAACTAAACTAAAGTAAAATAGAGAAAAATCGAATTTGAATCCATCCAAATGAAAGAAAATGAAATGATACCAAAGTAAGGCAAATAACATAGTCGAGGGTGAATGAATCAAAATGTGCCTAATGCAATGGAAAAAAATTAAAATACAAGTCAAGGGAAACGAAAATTGAGATAATTAGGTAAATGCTCAGAAACAGAGATGATTGATGGTAAGACGTGGAAGCCCAGAACACACCAAGATACGTGGCTGTAGCTAAGTCTAAATAAAACGCGCTTTTTAATCAGTTTAGAAAAGCATAAATTCAGGTGTAGATAAGAAACACCTACCTAAGCCAACCTTCCACTTACCTTTCAAGCAGACTAATGAGGATATTACAGGTAGATAATTAATGATAGCATCGGAGAAAAAGATTGAAAATGTAAAGATGGTCATCAGAAGAAACCTTTGAAATGTACATGGAAGAAAACAATCGATTCTAAAGAGATAGACAGAAATATGAACATTAAATATATGAACACATTCGCAGGCAATAAAACAATGATCTATTTCATGCGGAGTGCTTTGGAACAAATATCTTAACATTAGAAATAAGGAACTGAATCATTTTTATCATTGAAAGAGTAAAAACATCTCCACTTAAAATTACATACTTACGCTAACAGCCTAAACATCTTACAAATATATATTTATGAAGAATCATAAATCTGTCAGTGTTAAACACCAAGACATTAAATGTAAATGTGAAAAATTACACTATACATTGATAATAAAATTCTTATCTTTAAACACTTGAAGCAAGACAGTAAGCATAATCATTGTTAAAGTAAAAGAAGCGATTAACAAAGCAACAACAGTTCCACCAGCAACAGAATCACGACAAGCACTACAAGACCGCCTCAGGGCCTGAAGACCTAAGGCAACACCAAATGTAAGCCATTGCTATTCGTGCAGCTTGGCCCCTTTTCTACAAACAAGCAAAAGCCAGAGAGAGAGAGAGAGAGAGAGAGAGAGAGAGAGAGAGAGAGAGAGAGAGAGAGAGAGAGAGAGAGAGAGAGAGAGAGAAGTTCACGAGGATAAGGAGAGCCGTCTTACCTATTAGCCTCCAATTCTTCTTCTTTTTCGGGGAGGTCAGGAAAGCTAAAGGGTGGTAAAGGAGAAGCAGAGGTATTTACATCTCTTATGAACAATGACACTGCAAACTGTGGGGGCTGTTCAGAAACCTTCAACACTAAACGGATAACAGCCTTGGCAGCGTATTCTAAAAATGAGAAACTCACACCAGTAAAGGGTGCATTCACAACAGATATTACATCTGCACCGAAATGTCAAAGTGAAACACGCACAATTAAGCTCATATTACATGAAACAGTGAGAAATTACAAAGCTGTATTCCGTTTGTTTTTAAGGTCGACAATGAACGCACCCCAGGCAAAGCCTCGAGTTAACACCGTTGGGAGGTTGGTTGTCACAGACGGCTTGTTTTCATCAGAGTTTTAATACTGCAAGACAGGAATGTAAGTAATTAAGCCTCACGAGATAAGATAATGCAGCTGCACACAATAGCGTAAAGAGAAATTGTTCACAGACATACAACATAAAAATGAATAACACAAAATGCAAGAATAATAAAAATATTTTTGATGACAACAATAAAAACAACAGAATCGTAAACAAGATTAGCATAACGGCTATTGCGATTAAGATAATATAATTTCTAATCGTCCAAACAAGAATAAAAAACAGGAATATCGATTAACATTAGTCATGATGAAATATAAAAAATAAAAGGATTACAGAACATATATAAATATACAACCAACCAATGCAGCACAATATGAATAATACAACCAAAGTAAAGAATAAAATATACATACACCTTCACCGCAATCATACTTGAGATTAAGAAAATAATGTAATGAAAAAGTAAGGAAGTTTATTCGCTTTAAGCCAGGAGTCAGTAACTCCAGTGATCTACCTTAACCGATTCACTTGGAAGGATACAAAATAAATAGTTGGCTTAAACCGAATCGTAAAGAAACAGATCTTAATGAACTCAAGAAAAGGAAAGAAATATATATATATATATAATATATATATATATATATATATATATATATATATATATATATATATATATATATATATATAGTATATATATATATATATATATTAATCGCCTCATAAATAAATAGCAATAAAGTAAAAGAAAAATATTTCAAGAAGCAATATAGGCTAAAAGAAGCACAGAAAGCTTTAAGACTTGACAATACGAAAGACCATTCAAGGGAGAGAAGAAGCGTTAGATCAACCTTCAGGATCAAATCTGTCTCGATTAAAGGACGTGAATATTTATACAAGGACCGAGAACAGACTTAATACTCTGAAATGTACACAAAGTCTTACTGGAAAGGGGAAAAAGACCCCTGTGACAACCAATCTCACAAAAGTTTTGGAAAATGTCAAATCTATCCGGTCAGCTTTCCCTTTTATCTCAGAATTAATCAACAATGTTATGTAATTTGAAAAAATATAGACTATAAAGTAATTCATTTTTTAGATATTTTTGGGAGATATTACATAAAGACTAAGGCAAAATTGACAAAATATGAAAATAGAATTAAATTAAAATTCTTCTAGCTTATAAATAAGCAAGCATATCTAAGTAACATTTTATCACAACTCCAATAACTGATTTCAAACTAAAACTACTCGAAGCTTTGCGCAAAACATGATTACCAATGCTTATAGCTACACAATAAACAATGTACGGTACGTTGCCTGTAAGGCTCTATTACGAATCCCTTTTTTTCTGGAGAAATTTCATAGAGTCTCACAAGTTAAATCTTAGCCAAATTCTGAACCAATATCAACAATCAGTGCGTTATCTCATGATTATAAAAGGTCATCCCATTTAACGACTATGCAACAACTGCTGGTATAAATATACCAAACATTAGTTTCTCCACTATTATTATTTAGTAATGAAATGAATATGTGCACTTCTTCTCAATAACATCAAAAAGTATTCCTAATGCACTGGAAGAATAATAATAATAATAATAATAATAATAATAATAATAATAATAATAATAATAATAATAATAATAATAATAATAATAATAATAATAATAAGCCTTTCAAGTAAGTAAAAACTGAACAAGTTAAATTACTTGGAACATAGCTTTCCAACCGTTCACTTCTCCATCATACCAGAAATGGCTTTTGATAGCGCAATGAATAAGCGAAATCCCAAACACAAACCAAATGTCTTTCGAAATTATGCAGGTATTGAACGTTACAGTTTTTGAACATGACACAGAAAGTGTTCTTACACCTATGAGTCGAAATCTGTTACCATTTGACACTGAAGTCATTCATTTCACTCAACAATGAGAAACAAAATCAGTCATCACCGAGTTGACTTTCAGATGTCAATTGTAATAAATATATACAAAAAATTACTCTGAGGATTCATTTTCATACAGTATATACCTTGTACAGTGTAGACTATATACAATACATATAAACTGTTCCAGCCTAGATAATATTCAAGATGAGAAAATGTTTTGAAAGTATTTTTAAATTTATGCTTAACCTTCTTACTTTTTGCTTTATTGTACTATATTTAAAAAATAAGCATAGTCTTAAAATAAATATTTGGTTTCCTAATTACGTTCACAATCCTGTTTGAGTTACTTGCTTATCCGAGAAATACCTCTGTACCCAGTGCATTCCCTCCCTAGTCTGCAATGAAAAAAAAATTAGGCAATACATGGAATTCCAACGACTTAAGCACCGTTGTCTAATAATAACGCAAAGTGGAGAGTTATAATCTTATTCTCCTTCACGCCTAAGTTCATCGAGTGCCCGGTACACTTTACCCCGAACTGGGCGTGTTCTAGCGGTAAAAGAACGTGGAAAAGGTTACGCTAAACAAAAGTCCATAAGGGAATTCCCTAGTAAAATATTCATCCACTTTCGATACTTTATTGATCTGCTCTCCCTTCCATCGTGAAGGGAAAGCCCTACGGATAACAAACAATAGTCAGAGGCAGAGCTGTACAATGGCCTAGATCTCTACCCGATATTAACTCCTGGTTTGTCCAAGTAAGTATGTATGTATGTAGACCTATTTGCATTTTAAAAGAAATACAAGTTTAATCATCTAAAAGTGAAGACATTATTTTTTGCGTCTAAGGTTAAGCAACATCAGTTTCCTCTTTTCTACCTTCCTTGTTCAACATAAAGGGAAATATTTTCTTTAAAAAATGTCTACAAAACTTCTGGAGTCATGGGTTTAACCAAACTTCCTATACGAGGAAATTTTCATCAACGATGAACATTCCGAAACCACCCCATAACATGAGTAAAAGCCAGGGAAAGGTCAGTCCCAGAATACAGAAGAGTAATGAATATTTCATGAAACATTTTTCTGTACTGACGAGTCTTTTCATTTCACTATCTCACGATTCAAGTCTTACGTTGTACTGAACGAAGAAATCTGGAAATTTCAACAAAGACGCAATGAAAAAGTACTGAAAGTTAGTTCGTTCATATCTCTCTCTCTCTCTCTCTCTCTCTCTCTCTCTCTCTCTCTCTCTCTCACACACACACACACACACACACACACACACACACACACACACACACACACATATATATATATATATATATATATATATATATATATATATATATATATATATATATATATATATATATTTAATAATAACAATGTATTAACAGTAATGGCCGGATGAGACAATGAGTCCTGCCATATTATATATATATATATTTAATAATAACAATGTATATATATAATGGCCGGATGAGACAATGAGTCCTGCCATATATATATATATATATATATATATATATATATATATATATATATATATATATATATGCATATATATAATATGCAGGTCTCATTGTCTCATCCGGCCATTACTGTTAATACATTGTTATTATTGTTTTCATTCAACTTTCTGTCTCCTTGTCTCTCTTTCTTCCTTTCTCTCTTGCATGTGAACAAGAGTGACATTTCACACGCGTGGCGTCTTACGATGCCGGAAATATTACAATGGTGAGCTATGATCCTTGATGAGATTTTATTATTCTAGGAGAAACCTTCTGTTAGCTTTGATTATCTCACTCTGATTCGTTAAGTAAGATAATACACATCATGCGATGCATTCACACTCAGGTCATTATATCTCTCATATATCTCTATATATATATATATATATATATATATATATATACACAGATATATATGCATTCACACATAGGTCAGGTCATTATATACTGTGTATATATATATATATATATATATATATATATATATATATATATATATATATATATGTGTGTGTGTGTGTGTGTGTGTGTGTGTGTGTGTGTGTGTGACCTGACCTGTGTGTGATTGCATCGTGTCTGTGTATGTACGAGAGAGAGAGAGAGAGAGAGAGAGAGAGAGAGAGAGAGAGAGAGAGAGAGAGAGAGAGAGAAAGTCATCATAATTTTCTTACTTAACGAATCAGAGTAAGATAATCAAAGCTAGCAGAAGGTTTCTCCTAGAATAATAAAATCTCATCAAGGACGATAGCTCACCTTTACAATATTTCCCGCACCGTAAGACGCCACGCGTGTGAAATGTCGCTCTTGGTCACACACAAGAGAGAAAGGAAGAAAGAGAGACAAGGAGACAGGGAGTAGAATGAGAACAATAATAACAATGTATTAACAGTAATGATCTGATGAAACTTAACGAGACCTGCCATCTTTTGTGCCCTGAGCCCCTGGTCCTCCTCCGGGAGGGCCCTGCCACGCCGACCTGACTCGACGGCGTCCACGTCGAACTACACAAAGGATGAAAACACAGAGACATTTTCTCAAGGCGAGTTAATTAAATGAAGGAATGATCACCCGGGAACGCGGATTCCGTAGGCCCCCGGCAAATAGCATAAATATTTGACCAAAATTACAAGGAAACTTTTAAAATTACTTCCGGCGTGTTAGTTTTACATAATTGAGATGTAAATATAAGAAATTCTCTACATTTTACCTAAATTCTCTCTCTCTCTCTCTCTCTCTCTCTCTCTTAAAATCTCACACCTACTCAAATATAGACTTCCAATACCGCCTTCACAGCATATTCTTTCGTTACAGAAGACCAATACAATAGACAGACTTAAATACTTTTCCATACATATTTTAAATACATTTTGTAAAGTCATAGAAATATTTCCCCCTCAAATCCTTGTCAGCAAATTGTCTTCATTCCAAACTAAAAGATTTTTTCCCGCTTTTTCTCTTTCATTTTTCGGAGAGCTGTCATCCTAATTTATATCCGGCGAGAGTTCGGAGAAACCACGTTTTTTCGATATCCAACTTTCGAATTTTTCTTCGGGGCTTTCATTCCTTAGAAAACCTCCTCCTTCACATGAATGTTGCGTTATTAAACACTGTGCATCATGCCACATATATACTGCTCAGTCAGAGATACATGAACGTCAGATAGACCTGTTATATCTCTCTGCCTACGTATGTATTTACAGTATGTGTATTCATCTCTCTCCTCTCCTTTCTCTAAAGCATTTAATTTCTAAATTAATTTTTATCTCTCTTCCTCAACTCCTCAGAGAGAGAGAGAGAGAGAGAGAGAGAGAGAGAGAGAGAGAGAGAGAGAGAGAGACCCTTTAAGTAACAATTACACACACAATAAAGATTCAATCATCGACCATTAAAACGAAAAGCTGCACGCTAAACCCGGATCCTACGCGCATTTAGCGGAGACAAAACTGAAGGGACACGGGATTTGCTATTGACAACAGCTGGCATTAAAGACTGGGTCACGATGATCGTGAGAGACAAAGAGAAAATTGTCTATTTCGTTCAACCCGAGAGGCAATTTCATACAATATGAGACTGATGGGATATACCGTAGGTATTTCTACTACGATAAATCCTAAAGCATACCTACCTACCTACCTACATACATACATACATACATACATACATACATACATACATACATACATACAGTTGTTTTCATTAATACGCAAATCCACTAATTACACCCCGATCCTCTCTTAACTTTTGGTAAAAAGCGCAGTACAAGCATATACCAAAACTTGGTCGTCATGTAAAAATAATAATAAAGCCATTATTATTATTATTATTATTATTATTATTATTATTATTATTATTATTATTATTATTATGGTTGTAGTAAATGGCACAAATGATTACAATAACATAAATTGATAGTGTTGAAGCTGATACTTAAACGTATTCGGTAAGAATAAAGGAAAACAATCGTAAGAACACAGCACCGCTAACATGAGAAACCATGAATATTTCATACCAATTCGAACGAATTGTTGGAGGTACCACGACAGTAGATGCAATGTATGCCGCTGCTTTCAGTGGGCGAGCTCAAAATTCGCTTGGTCAGGAACTGGGGCCTTTAAAAGATCTTAAACTTTCGTACCTTCCATTTCACAGATGGCGGGGAAACAACTGTCATTCCTCTATTCCTGGAGTTTCGGGGCTCGTATCACCCTTGCACTAATTTCTCTTGGGTGAGAGAGAGAGAGAGAGAGAGAGAGAGAGAGAGAGAGAGAGAGAGAGAGAGAGAGAGAGAGAATTGTTTTTTCTCGAAGCAGATAACTTTGATAATTTTAGCCATTTTTCCGGAGGTTCATTACAAAAGTGCTGTTTTTTTTTTAATTTAATAGTCTCCCTCAACAGGGGCAGCATTAAAAAAACAACTCTTAAAAGTTACTGCCTCACTCCCATACTGAATTGTGGATTAGCCCATGTGCAGAAACCATGCACAACATTGGCCGCTTCATACATCAACACAGAAAAAGCATCAGCAAAGCACTGGAATTCTCTGCCATTCCTCTTCACACACACATGCACACACACACAAACACACATATACACACACACAAACACACACACACACACTCACACAAAACACAATTTACCTCGTGTTGTTTGGAGATCAAGCACTTCCGTTCGAATATTGCCCTCACTACCTCTATTCAGAAAGCTCTAGTTCTTCTTCTTTCTCTTCCTATATTTCGTAAGATAAATATATATATATGGATATAATAGATATTATATATATATATATATATATATATATATATATATATAATTTGTATCCATTTTTACTGATAAACTTCTAAAGTTGTGAAGTTCCTTTTTATTTTTGCATCTTACTGATAGCAGGTGTGCTATATTCGTATATAACTCAATAAATCGTTGAATATCATCTGCAATTTACTGGATGTTGTAGCGCTTCTCTTCCTCTTTCGTAAGATATATATGTATGTAATAGATATTATATATATATATATATATATTATATATATATATATATATATATATATATATATATATATATATATATATATATATATAATATATATACATTTTTACTGATAAACTGCTAAAGTTGTGAAGTTCCTTTTTATTTTTGCATCTTATTGATAGCAGGTGTGCTATATTCGTATATGACTCAATAAATCGTTGAATATCATCTGCAATTTACTGGACGGTGTAGCGCCATTCAAATGTTATTCAGCCACTTAGCCATCATGCCCAGACTCACTGGAAAATACATCAGTGCTTCAACTACGCAGTCTTTCAGTACAAACATGCAACTTCATCTTATTACGATCTCTTTCCTGTTTTCTCCAAGACCGTGAATAAATCTTAAAATCTTTTAAACATTTTCCTAAAACTACTAACTCCAAAGAGTTTTGTATACTCAACACTGCAGTTCACTGTACACCTGAAACTGAAGTTAATGACTACCGGTATTTTACAAATGTTCCAAGTTTACCACTTAATGAAATGAAAAGTGATACACTTCTTACAGGGGTTCGTTTATTTACCAATACAATGGCAATACCACATGCTTAGTCGACTGTTGGCCAGGGGATTTCTGGGACCTGTATTATATAAGGAAGAATACTGATCACTGTGGTCGTTCTATTCTCCTCACTGACGTCGGTATGAGCTACATGATGGACGGAAGAGTTCGCCTTTGCATTTTCTACTGCTTTTTTTTTAACAAGCTTCACTGTCATCTTGAGTGTATGCGAGCTACTTGTTTTACTCAGCATTACAGTCTACTTTCCGGAAACGAGATGTCACTGCCTAGTACTAAACCCTAGAGTAATTTTGGCGTCTGTCTGAAAAACCTGATAATCGTAACTATTCATCCCTTACTTCCTTATTATAATATATATATATATATATATATATATATATATATATATATATATATATATATATATATATATATATATATTATATAAGAAATTATCGTAATTTATTCAGTGTTGCAGCCCTCTTTAACGTATGCTTTGCTTGTTTAATCCAGTTTCTTTTGCCATTCTCTCTGAAAGCTGGATATGGGTCTTTTGCCTCCCCGTAAGGGTTGTTTTTGTTTTATATTGGTACTCCACCCATGAAGTTTGTTTCTTGTTTTTCATGTTTGTATGGTGATTCGGCCATTCGTCGTCTGTGCCATGTCATATCTGTCTCTCTCCCGGAGCTGTCGAGGGCGTCTTGTGGCATTATCTCAAGAGTTCTGTGCTATAACTTTTTTTGGCAATCTACGGCAGTTTACCTGTTGGGTAGAGGATACTTCCTGTTGCACACCTGCATCGTGTTCCGTCACTTGTGTGTGATTTTGTGTGCTCGTGCCCTTGGTTCGAAGCTCGAGTGCTTGGGGCCTGTTGCTGGAGGCTTGGACTTGGTGCCTCATCGTGCATATCTACCCGTTTTCTTCATTATTTGGGGGAGAGCTCAGCATTTGCTCTCTTGAACGGTCCATTGTGCGAGCGTAAGATACGCTCTGTATTTTCCTGCCTCTGCCCTTACACTACGCCCTTGGAGTCGTGAGGAGGCCCTTCAGTGGCGAAGAAGAGTAAGTCCACTTTATTATTATTATATATTTATTATCGTCATTAGTTTCTCCGTGCGTCGCCGCAGCATCCCTTTATCTTTTGTAAGGACGTCTGTTGTACGCCTACAGTGTGCCAGCGTCGGCATTCATCTGCAAGGACTACCCTATTTAGCCTTAGAGTTTGTTAGGCATTGTGAAACCAACATTTTGGGTCTTTGTTAATACTTTGCTAATGCATGTATTCCGTACAAGGTATTAATTGAATATTGTATATATGTATATATATATATATATGTATATATATATATATATATATATATATATATATATATATATATATATATATATATATATATATATATATATATATATATATATATATATATATATATATATATAGGTTAAGGTTTTCTCCCCTGATCTCCTACTATCGTATGCTAGAGAAAGAGTGTTTTTCTTACTTCCACTGTTTACTTTCTCTTATTTCTTAGCGTGCTAGTTAGGTAGGCGATTGAGGAAGTGACTGATCTGTTGTTGTGGGCGCTTGTTGCATTTTTTCTTCCCATCATTCAGTTTTCAGAGGGGTTCTTTTGTTATGTGCTGTTTTGTAATAAATTATTGTTAAATTAGTTTGTGGCTTTGTGAATCCTCTCTGAGATTGTGCTCTTCGAGTGTTGGTTTGTCAGGGATCATACCCGTTTTGTGGTACTGATCTGAAATATCACATCAAAAGAACCTTAAAAACTTCGGACCATCTTGAAGTTCCCAACAATATAATAATAAAAAAAATATATATATATATATATATTGTATATATATATATATATATATATATATATATATATATATATATATATATATATATATATATATATATATATATATATATATATATACTGTATGTAGTTAGTAGAAAAACGGTTGGCATAATCCCCATTATTGCAACAAACGGTTCCGAGCAATAATAATAATAAAAACCTTACTATAAAAAGCTAAATTTCCTAACGTCGAGTAACCGTAAAAATAAAGGCCATTATTATTCTTATAGGTCAAAAGAATTCCAAAGTAAAAACAGTAGTGCAGACTCTCCGAACGAAAGGGCAAAAAAAAAATATAGAAGAAAACTAAAATTATTCCGGCCAATAATTGCACGCAACGGTGAGCAACCTCTTTCTTGCAACGGCTGAAAACAGGAGCAGCTAAAAATCTGCTGCGGGAACATAAAAGACCGTCCTAAGTTACGAGAGTAAAGACTCTCAAATTTCAATATCAAAGGAGAAGACACATCTTAATGAGATTAGAATTCTTGCCAGAACTCGCAACACTTCCATCCAGCGCCGGGGATTGCGAGCCCCTCACACATGCATACACACACGCACACATACATACACTTTCTCTCTTTCCAGCCTCCAAAGGGCAAAACCAAAGAGCTACAGCACCTCTCCCCGCCCATCCCCCATCGGGCGGGATCCCAGCCGAACAAAGCCGCAAACATCCAGAACTGATAAAAAACAAGCAACCGCTCCCTTCCTTGGAGAAAATACAGAAAAGGGGAACACCAGCCCTTGCAGAAATAATTAATGCCTTATAGTGGATTTAATTTTTTTTCCAAAATGGTTCCCGCGGATAGCTCTCAGAGATATTTTTTATCAAGATTTCTTGATTTGATAATCTGACAGTAAAAACAAAAGGTAAAGATACAGATGAGGAACTAATCACGAAATTTGCTTCACACAAGAATATTAATTACAAATTTCCATACAGTTTTGCATTTCAGAAAACAAAAGCGAAAGAAACAATATCGATGATTTTCAAACAGTATCGTATTCCGTAACCACCACACAAGTGTGTTTATTCAATACCCAAGCAAGTAGACAACCAAAGGGTAGCAGCTGTATGAGATGCTTCAAACACACGGTTCTAGTGTGTAGCGGATGTTTCACATTAGATAAAAAAACAAAAACAAACGATAAAAAAACAAAAACACCACATACGAATTCAGAAATCCACATCCAAAGTTCATACTACTACAATATTTAGATCTAAAACTTACTAGAAACAAAATAAGTAACTTCGGTCAGAGAAAATGGAGTAAATCCATCAAAACTTCGACAATAAAAAATTCACATACTCGCATCCCTCTTGACTTTTTATCTACCAGACTCTTGTGCTGTAGTGAAAAGCACTAGGAGCAAAGGTGTGCTGAATTCTAGGTGTAAGGATTGCATTTAGGCGCCCTCTATAGCGAAAGACTTAGGAAATCCTAAATTTTTCATTGCGTTTGTAACTTCTTTTCCTTTGTGAAACATCTTTCCTGAAACAGTTTGGACACAATCTAATGCATAATAGCTTATATACTAACCGACCTTACCAAAGTCTTGACAGCCCTCCCAAAAACCAGGTTTTTGGCAGTTCCGTATTTCGTGATGCCTCTTCATAATTCAACATGGCGATGGTTCCTTGCATAGACCAGTACCTTCAGTGATATATTCAGACTCTATTACAATTTTCTAAACGTAACAACCGGTCAAGGGTTTGATATCTCAATTGAAAAACAAATTCCAAGGATGTTCAAGCGTCCCCTATCACAGGGCCACTTCTATCCCTGGGAAATTGAAAGGGCAAAACAATTTCCTGATCCCCAAGACAACATCATTAAACTAAAATAACTTCCGGCAAAGAGTTCCATAACACCACATACTTAAAGCTGTCGTGTTCAAGTTCTGAACCTTTTAAAGCGTGATGACAATATCGACTGAAAACTGAGCACTAGAAAATTCATCCCAGAGGTGGGCTGGCAACTTTCGCAAAACTGATCAGAGCCTGCGCAGCTAAAACTCTGGTGATTCACTACTAGAGTTTCACAAAGCGAAACATGAATGTTCACCTTACTGACTTATTTAATATCATAGAAAAGATGAAAAAAACGAAATCCTTTCACTTCATTTTACGCAAAACTATTCTTCGCTAGAAAAATATTGCATTACTAAAAGTTTTATCGATCTTTAATATGAAGAAAAATAATTCATTTTTATGCAGCAATCTTTACATATGCAAGTATGTACTCGTATGTACGTCGTGTGGGAACTGTTAGTACCGTGTAAGTATATTATGTAGACCTTAGGATATGCTAACTGGCAGCGCTAAAATGATCGCTGATAAGCTTGTTAGGGGTCACCCAAACGAATGTTTAACGAAGAAAGGTCAGAAAACTCGAAAAATACGAAAGAAGAGTTCTAGAGACAGTGATAAAATTCAAATGGCCTACTCTGGAGATTGGATTAAAGGACTGGAACAATATCCAAAGAAATACTTGTAAAAAGGGGAGCGAGATGAACTTCCACACGAGCACAGGAAAATCTAGTCTAGCTTTTGTAAACCATAACGGAAGTCATCTGCATTCAGTAAATTTATGCAGGCATCACATGCGCAGTTATATGCAAAGATGTACAAATAAATTACCATGGACAAAAATAGGCTCTCCCAAGATTAGGCTTTGTTTCCAATATGATTCCATTTCATTCTAAATTTTATTTGCCGAAGGCTGCTGCTCTTTAACACAAAATACACACACACAAAGACTAAAGCAATATAAGACAACGAAGCACTGACACTGAAATAGAAAATAAACCTTTCACCAAGACAATGGGCGAACAAGAAGGAGCAACCGATCGATCAAAGAAAACGGCGATACAAGAAAGAAAATTTCGTTCGGAGAGAAAAACTGGGCAGGTAAGATTGCCGCCGGTGACAAGTTGGAAAATATCTTTTCATGCGAGAAGGGACTCCGGTTTAAACTATACTAAAGCCAAAAACTCTCTGCGAGATCCTTTTTATTTTCTAATTCTGACTCGTTCTTCGGTAATATATAGAAAATAGCTTAAAATATACAGTGCAATACGATTAAAACGAAATTAGATATCATGAAAAGTCAAAATATTTTAACTCAAAACAAGAGAATAAATTTCAGTAGATTGGTCGTTTAAGCTGAGCTACTGTTTCGCAATTAGTATATTATCTTACGTTAAAGTTGGGCTTGCATATCAATTATATCTGTGATATTATCCATGTTATCTATTGTTAACTAAGAGAGAGAGAGAGAGAGAGAGAGAGAGAGAGAGAGAGAGAGAGAGAGAGAGAGAGAGAGAGAGAGAGAGAGAGAGAGAGAGAACCAACTATGGACAACACACCAAAGGATGCAAGAGATTTTTTCTTCTTATTTTATTAATACCTAATTTAACTTCGACATATTGCATTTTTATCGTCTCGCCAGTTTTCTGGTTGTATAACAACAAGCAATCAGCTGGCCATGAACCCTCTAAGAGCAAGTCATAAAAGGGGAATAAATTACCTATCAACTCGACAGCATCGCAAAAGCCTTCTGTTCCAATTACATCTCAATAATTACGAGAACAAGCAGAGCAAGACTACTGCTATTTAAGCTACAGACTTGAAGCAGTCATGAAAACCAAATGGCTTTGCCGCATTTTTAGTAGTTCAATGTACCTGAACGTTTCCCTTTCCTGATTATACTTCAAATCTAGAGTCTCCTCCCAGTGCGATTTGCTATGTTCTCTATTCTCTCACAATATACCGATTCTTGTTAAAAGATAAAAAGGGGGTGAGTCTCTAACCATCATCGAAATTGACTTGTACATTTGATACATTTACAAAAACAACTTTTATCAATCATAACATCAACAAATGAACATGAGACATAGAAAAAAATAATGATTTCCATTAAAACTTTCACGAAAAACTGGAGAGAGAGAGAGAGAGAGAGAGAGAGAGAGAGAGAGAGAGAGAGAGAGAGAGAGAGAGAGAGAATAATAGGAAATTAAAATGCTAACGACTATTGATAAAATGAACGGCGCGACAATAACGAAGTATAATTATATAGTTGTCTAGTTTAACTGCAAAAATAAAGAAAGGGCCTGTTTCAAAGTAAAGGAAAATGTTTTCCTCTCAGATCCTATCTTGGATTCAAAAGGATTTCAGTACAAATACCATTTAAATATGAAAATTTCCATTAATTTCATAAGCATCATTTTCAACAATAGTCAAAAGGGTAAATCAGTACTTCACAAATCTCAATTTTTGAATGCTTGACAGAAGAATATCCTAATATCATCACCTGCATCATTATTATATAAGACTTGCCCCAAAGAAGCCGCTGGGTTAAATCCCCACTAAAATCGTGCCCCTCTTCGCGCGCGAAATCAAGCGACTAATTCAATCTTCTGGTGACCCTCCCATGAACTTCAATCCTCAAGAGCAACCGTATTTAACTTTGTTAGAACTTACGGGTGAAATATCCGAGAAGAATAATTACGTATTTTTATTTTCAGTTTTAAATATTACTGCCAAGTATCATCTGGTAACAGAGATATTGATTTACGCGTATGAAGGAAAGACAATCTGCGAAAAGGATTACTTGCTACTTAGGCATAGATTTTATTTAATCAAGATCTATAATTTTATCAGTGAAACAACATATGGCCTTGAAACATGAAAAAAAGTAAACAATAAGTTGTGTCAAAATGGACATTGTTTCCCATGACAAAAAATATTATTTTCGATTCCAGATTAAAACATTTAATAGATACATTATCTCATCATGAAGCAAACTCCCTATCTACTTTGAAACAGAATCCCTGCTGTGCTGTTTGAAAAACTTGATATTTTACAGACGAATTTCTTCTTCCAGCATAAATATTCGTTCTCGATTTTGTGAAAACTCTAGTCTTTGTGAGGATTAAAGAAAATCTAAAGTTTTTACAGCTGGATCCTTAAAAAAAAAAAAAAATCGACCGAAAACGCTGATTTGAAGGACCAACCTTATCTCTCTGTCTCTCTCTCTCTCTCTCTCTCTCTCTCTCTCTCTCTCTCTCTCTCATATATATATATATATATATATATATATATATATATATATATATATATATATATATATATATATATATATATATATATATATATATATATATATATATATGTATGTATATATATCTATCTATCTATATATATGTATATATATCTATCTATCTATATATATATATATATATATATATATATATATATATATATATATATATATATATATATATATATATATATATATATATATATATATATAGATAGATAGATAGATTAATTTGAAGGTTTTCATCATCTTTGTTTTTGAATTTATGTACATATGAGAGAGAGAGAGAGAGAGAGAGAGAGAGAGAGAGAGAGAGAGAGAGAGAGAGAGAGAGAGAGCGTTAGTTTCTGCTATTTATTTCTTTTCCGTTAATGATGAATTGGCTTATTTCACCTTCCATATGAAATTTTACAATGCCCTGCACGTATATTCCTCTCCCGACCGCCTTGAAAACATGGTACATCTATCTGTGTAAAAATATATATATATATATATATATATATATATATATATATATATATATATATATATATATAGATATAGATACACCACGTTTTCAAGGCGGTCAGAGAGGAATTTTTGCAGGGCATTGTAAAAGTTCATAAGGAAGATGAAATAAGCCAATTCATTAATAACGGAAAAGAAATAAATAGCAGACGCTAACGCTCTCTCTCTCTCTCTCTCTCTCTCTCTCTCTCTCTCTCTCTCTCTCTCTGTGAAACGCATATGTACATAATTCTAAAAACAAAAATGACGAAAAACTTCATTTTAATAATGACCAATATCAATTCATTAAAAATAGCAGAAAAAATCGTGTTATGAACATTTACCAGCGTTTTGTGCAAACTGGAAGTGAATGCACTTGTACACGTAACTGTAGAGGTAGCGACACCGGTACAAATATTGATACTTCATCTTTAAAACTCAGTTACGTAAGTCACTTAATTCAAATTGCGTTCATGTGCCAAAATAACTTAAACAAAACAGAATATTAAAAGGGGATTTCAACATTAACACTCCCCCCCACCTTGGGATCTTAGCAACAGGAGAGGCAGACGTAAGCTTCTCTGCTGTTACTATTTATAGATTTCTTTCCGGTCGACCAGAAGGGGTAATTGCTCCTCTTATTCTCGGCCAATTATAATGGGATACGGAACTGCCCTTCATCACGGAGGCCACTTAAGGAATGGGAAAGGGCCGCAGAAGGTAAAGAATTCTCTCTTTTTTTCTGAATAAGAAAAAATTATACGAGTATTATACTATAATTGGTTAAGACGTTTTAATGCTGCACTGAGAAAGACTCTGAATATTATCTCAAGGACATTTTTCATTTAATGCATCTAAGTGTAGATATATAAATACATATATATATACATATAAATATATATATATATATATATATATATATATATATATATATATATATATATATATATATATATATATATAATACATAAAAGTGAATGTTCGTATATTTGTTTGTCCACTACAGAAGTCCGAACCGTATGACAGACCCAGTCAAAATTTTGCCCACGAACTCTATGTAGCCACAGAAAGGTTTTTAACTTAAAATCAAGCCCCTACCTCGTGACAGACATACAAACACTGACAAAACAAATGAAATTTTCGTTTTTAGGTCACCCTTTCCTTCAGTTTTCTGGTTTTATTCTCATTTTTCACCTGACGCTTCATCTTTTCTTCTGGCACTGCCAGAAGTATGAGTAACCTACAATAAAACCTCTATATCATCAATTTTTTTATCAGAATTTACGTTAATTTTGATCATAATTGATTTATGATAATAATCAATATAATTATTTATTACCTCGATAAAATCTACATTGAAAACCAAAATCGATCATTTCTTTCCATAGTAAGCGAAGCCGAGTCCGTGCATGTGTAGTAGTGGCTTAACACAACGATTCCAGCCAGCAGAAACCACCACCAAACTCTCTCTCTCTCTCTCTCTCTCTCTCTCTCTCTCTCTCTCTCTCTCTCTCTCAAGGCATCTCTTAAACACTTTGGAGCGAAATCTATCTCTATGTATGAGGTTTATTACTAAATTATTACCTAGAGAGAAGAACAACAATTTACGAAAATTAACTGTTAATTTTACAGTGACATCTGGCAACCGCTTCATCAAGCGAAAAGCGATAATCACAAGTCATTTGCCCCACCCATTCATACATATGGTTGGAGACGTTACATACGATATAATAAGTAAATAAACACATTCCTTTTTTGTGTACGGTGTTAAAATGGTCATACACACAATCCTACGTTTTTTATTACGTGATCACTAATATCGTGTAGGAAGAACAACACGTTGTTGGCTGTGCTAGAATAATCGAAAAATCGAAATATCACCTTGGAGTCGGACTGTTGGAATTAATTACCGTGCAAATTGGTAAAAACTTCACTGCATACGGAAGATAAGTTTCTTTTCATGTTGCTTACTACCTGGAATATAATGACTGAAAATTCTAGATTAAAACTTTACAGGAATGTAGATCATCACATACGGAAATCTTTCCCGAAAGGCACTTGGAGGGTAAATGTATTAGATGTAAATACGGGTTAAATTAAGAAATGGCAACTACTGCATTTTGAGTAACTCGAAGTGCTCACAGCTCACATGACACGTTAATTCATACCTTTGCTGATGTAATCATACACAGTAGGGAATAGTATCCCCATCATTTAGGAAAATAAAATTATTTTGTTTGGTTCATGATTACGTTACTGTACGAACTGACCAAGTTTATAGTTGCCCTACGTGTAACTTTATACACGATTCTACATTAAGGAATTTGATGACATTGTAAAGATAATGAGTTGTAATTTATTATGTTATGTTAAATACGTCTGTAAACCAATATAAAAAAAACGTATCACAAGTTGAAGTTAGCTGTATAAGAAAGTGTTTTGCCACTTTTTTTCTTAATATGATGAGGGGGTGGAAGGCTAACTCTTACAGCAATTCACTTAATAACTGGAAAGAAGTGAAAAGGCATAGCAGAGTATAGACCAAATATTTCTTATCAAAAAAAGAAGTCTCTTCTCATACAATATTAATGAATAAGTTTAAATTAGTACTGAAGGGTTGGTTCAATTTTTTATGAATTGGACAGTGAAGTTTACTTTTATTATTATAGTAACACATATCATAAAATGACATCATTGGCCTAGGCCTATACCAAATTGTCTGCATCATATGGAAATATTGTTTTAGATTTTTATCGTATGATTTGGACTTATAATGGCCTACAAATAGCATTGAAGGATCTAACAGTGAAATGAGTGAGACTATACAAAATTTACATATTCTGATCAAACTGTTGCCTACACATTAAGTTTTAACGGCAGTTGCGATGAACAGAGAGAAGGAATGACACGTAAACTTGTGGGTGTTGGGGAGGAGAGAGAGAGAGAGAGAGAGAGAGAGAGAGAGAGAGAGAGAGAGAGAGAGAGAGAGAGAGTTTATAGAGCGTCATTTAGAGTTTTCCCGGGCAGCTCAGGGTTGGTCAGCTTATATATATACATATATAAATTAAAAGCTGTATATATATAATACATACATACTATGTATATATATATATATATATATATATATATATATATATATATATATATATTTTTTTTTAATTTATCGCGCTCACATCGATTTTCCCTCGACCAGGACTCGAGCCCAAGTCCTCTCGCTGTTGAGGAAAAGTGTTACAACCTTCAGAGTTTTAAGCACACACACAAACACACACACACACACACACATATATATGTATATGTATATGTATATGTATGTATATATATATATATATATATATATATATATATATATATATATATATATATATATATATATATATATATAAACATGTATATGTTTATATTGAAAAAGTCCAGAAACAACGCGTCTATCAGCCTAATGCTCACAGAGCAAAGCAAAGAGAACAGGCTAAACCCAAAATAGGCGATAGATCCAAGTCTTTAAGAACGTGATCAGTTAAAGAATCCGGAAAGAAACACAAACGAACGCTGACGATATCCAACAATTATTTATTATTAAAACAGAGAATATAAGCAGCAGCATGCGGATGAACGTCTGAAAAATAATATACGTATATTAAGAAGTATTAATATTATAAAACAAGCATTGTCTACTGAGTGTTCCAAGCCCATTCTTACAAAAGTAAACCTCTGTATCATATTGACGATTATTTCATATCTTTCTAGAAACTCTAATGAAGCAACCGTGAAACAGAAAGAAACTTTCTTAGTAAGAATCATAATTACTACTTTCATGGGTACTAATACCTATTCGTCCCAATACGTCAATACAAACAACGGCATACACTTATACTTCTCTACCTAAATATATATCAATAAGGTTAAGACCTTTTTTAATAATCGGAACAAATACAGCAGACATTTAGAACCGAATTTATACTTAAAATTTCTTTAAATTTACGTAACTTTCAATATTAATCCAGCTGTATTCAACCTCAGTCAAATAAAATGTCTCTTAAAAAGAAGTACATAATCTAGACAATACATTTTCTAAAATATAACTGATGGAGTGAAATACATGCATTTAATAAGAAAAAATCATACCAAGGATTAAAATAACTTCCTGTAATATAATCGCTCTAATAAATTTGTTTCTAAAAATAGGGTCTCTAAATTGAAATAATTCCGAACCCAAGTCAAAGAACGGGTCTCGTTCATTGCAACGAAGAATCAATTTCATTGGAAAGCTAATCATGGGTGGAGCAGGCTTTCCATTGGCAGGGAAGGTCGCCTCTACTTTCTTTGATTCTTAATCTGTCTCAGCTTTTTCACTTTGCGATTCCAATCAACCGCCGGATATTGGAGCGATCTTCATTTCCTTCTACAGCAATCTTTCTGTTGCAATTGCCCTCCAATGGAATACTTTCCGCACGACACTATGTACATGCAGAGAGAGAGAGAGAGAGAGAGAGAGAGAGAGAGAGAGAGAGAGAGAGAGAGAGAGAGAGAGAGAGAGAGAGAGAATGCCAAATTGTTAATTTCTTAAGAGAATAAGGAAAGGGTTGTGTTTTAACGTAACTTCACCCCATATGATGCAGGCAACACGCATCCTGTATATTTACTGAAAAAACTAAGCATATTATCCTTAATGGAAGACACAATAACTGCAAACTTCATGAAATTAATAGTTGCATGTATAGAGAAATTTATTACATATTTCTCATCAAGGATCAACTCTCCATTAATTTTGGCAGAAAAAATGTGACTTAACTGGCATTACTCGTGCGAACACAGACGCTAAACTCAAAAAGAATGGGAAGGATATCTGTTTTATTAACACAATTTTCTTTTTATTCTTAATGTACATGTAATCTAGGTCTGCCCAAAATATTTTGAAAAAAAAAATTATATTCATTACCAACATACGGCAGTAATCATGTAAAAACGGCACAAAGTAGAAGACCGTTTTTCTATAAAATGATGTTGATTCAAAATTTAACAATTTCCAGGCAACAGGTAACCACATACAAATAGAGTGCGGTCATTTCCCTATGGCTAACTTTACACGCCGGTGATGAAAACAATTATAGAGTAAAAATACCATAAAAGATACTGACAGCGGAAGTGGACGTAATATTATCATTTAATAAATGAAAATGGTTTCAAACAATAAAAAATGACATATATATATAGCTTTTGTGACTGCTGCAAACATAATGCAAAACCAAACTTATCATTATTTTTAGTATATATGACGCACATGGCAATACTGATTGTAGCTGAGTTTACTCGCTTCCAGTTGAAAGGTGAAGCTTTAACCTTGACCTACAACGCAAGTTAATTTCATTTCTATAAAAGGAATACATTTGATATGATATCAATGTAATTATTTTAATCACATTGACATCAATGGCAAAAGGGAGCAGCAGAGAGATGAAATGAAGAAAAATTGTGGCTCTCTTAGA
The DNA here is from genome assembly GCF_040412425.1 of Macrobrachium rosenbergii. Lineage (NCBI taxonomy): Eukaryota > Metazoa > Arthropoda > Malacostraca > Decapoda > Palaemonidae > Macrobrachium > Macrobrachium rosenbergii. Next base: position 26,277,448 of record NC_089750.1, read on the forward strand.
AGCGAGGAGAAAGATGACAACAAATCATAAAGTTAAAAAGCGTGAGGAGCGAAGAATAAAGCTTTGGGAAGGGGGAAATAAGTAAGAAAAACAAACAAGAGAAAGCGAGGGGGATGTCTATAGACAGACAGACAGACAGAAAGGAAGAAGAGAGGAGCGAGTCTTGGAACGTCTTATCTGCGGATTTCAAAGTTGTCTAAGAGTTAGGTCATCAAAGTTTATATTGCCTCATGCCAAGCCCTACCTGGGCAAGTTATTTATTAAAGCACGGTGTTTCTTACACAAACAAACTATTTATACCTAGGCAATATTATTACTTCTGAGTGATACCTGTTACACATTTTGTATGTATATTCATGCGTCACTAATTGTAAGCTATGTAAGCAGTTACAAAAACAAAAAGCAAATAAAGAACTCATGCTATCAACAATATTCTAAAGGGCCGCAGTCGAAGTACCTTTTATTTCAACGCGATTTAAATGTAAAAATATTCGAGTGAATTTATAAATTCACTCGAATTAATCTTCTTTACATATTGTCGAACAAATATCAAAGGCTAGCCTGTATCAAATACCATATTCATTAAATTCCCATTCAACTTATAATTATGCAACACTTTTGGAGCCACACTCATCATAAAATAATATGTTCCACAAAATGGAGTAGGTGTGATAAACATTTTTTTCCAAGACTTTATTCAAAATTACTGAAATAGTAAATTTTAGTGAAAGAAAGAACCTAAATTTTCCATGTTCTCAATCGAATTACTGAAAAATGTTCATCCATTTACTGGTTCCTCTAAGGATGTTCCAATACTCATACACTTGTCAATTTATCTACATATTCAGAATCTGGGGAAAACGCTAACCAGAAATACAGTACATAAGAAATCAGTCAAAACTTCATTTAATGCATATGGGGGTGACAAAACTCTACGGTACTAGAAACCCACATTTAACTATTTTAAGTAGCTGTCAGCCGTTAACGTTATTCAAATACGTAGAAAATTATAAAAAAGATTTTGACTCTCTCTCTCTCTCTCTCTCTCTCTCTCTCTCTCTCTCTCTCTCTCTCTCTCTCTCTTTCTCTCTCTCTCTCTCTCTCTCTCTCTCTCTCTCTCTCTCTCTCTCCACAAAAAAAGCATTATTATATTTCAAATTTTCGAAGACGCTCCAAACGGCTGTAAAGAAGCAAACGTAATTCTCCTTACACTTCACCTGTAAAGACCGCCATTCAGAGTGCAAATTTATAGCGTTTCCGGTACGAATTTGGATTTCTGGGAAGTCTGATAGCTAAATCTAATCTTAAAAAAAAGATATACGTTATATTACCCACTTCACTCGCTTGAATGAGGATATTAAAGAAACGGGCTGAATGGTAAATTCCAAAGAAATATTATCAAAAGTTTAAAAATATATACCGAACTTTTTAGCTAAAATATTAAAATATTCAGGCGCTGAACCAAGGAACTTATATTTCCACTTAAGCCAAGGGATGGAAAAATATCGTAAGTATTAGATGAAATGTATGGTAGGCTGAGAAAATATATTTATATTCATAAATTATTTGTGAAATGTTTCTGAAGATTATTAGATCTACATAATATACCCGTAGCTTCCCATTACCCGATTCATTATCAACAGAGACAAACAAAAACATATAAGACACATGTTAGCTCTTTTCTGCAACATTATGAATTAGACGTCCGTTAAGTGACATAAAGCAACAAGAAACCAACTTCGCGCAAGATGACGATCGCAATATCTCCTATACAAATACTCTGCCTTACCTTTAACCCCTTTTTAATGGCCACTTTTGAGAAAACCATTTAAATCTGGACACAAAATACGTTGTCTGCGAACGATTTACACAAATACTGAGCAGAAAAAAGTGAAAAGCATAATAATAAATTGTAAATAAAACTAGGTTAATAATCATGAAGCCAATGAACGTTTTTTTGGCTGATGCTGACATATCACTGCCTCTTAAATCGTAACAGATTACAGAATTTTAAGAGTCGGGGGATGGGGTAAGAAGGGGGCAAAACCAGTGGACTCTTCCCATTTAATATTCTTCTACTGCATCTATGGAGCATAGGAAGCTTAACGCGTACCAACACGAAGAAAATAATTGATCGTAGATTCTCTTGCAAAAATTGAGTTCAAAAGATGCTGGAAATATAATTATATCTATTCAGCACAATCAAAATTATGATTATAAAAAAATATACAAAACAGCAGATACCTACTTTCAAAACTAAAAAAAGTAAATTACATAATTACAATGCAGCCCTAATATCAGAGTTTGAAATTATATATCAGGCCTATGCATACATATGAGGACGTCAATACAAAAGAGCTTCTGAAGATCCTGTTTGCCTACTTTGTTCCATCAGTCAAACACAGCTCTTTGTTACAGATATATCCATCAAATTCTGCTCCATACAAATTCTATTTTGAGCTGAATAAAAGTTGTGGTACAAACCAAAATCTACACAAAAGAGGGGAAATGAGAGATGTTTGCTCTATCGGAAAAAGATAAGATATTAAATTTTCTAAAACCTTTCTTTTAATATACTGGTACTTCCTATTACTCTATTACGCTTTAACAATTCAAGTAAAGTGCCGACTATTGCTAACTCCACGGTAATCATTACTATCACATCAAGTATTATCTTATCGTGAACCAAATCCCATGTTACGCTCGACCTCGACTGCAGGTTTATTCATTAATGAAGACCTTAACAACAGATACATCTGTCTTCTGATTTTCTTTTGTTTTGCCGTTCTTGTCAGAACTATTTAAATTTTTCTTTAAAACCCAAAAAGGAATACGATGATTAACATAGAGCGGACACAAATATTTCGAAAAAAGCTAAAAAAGGAGTGAGTGATCGGGAACCGACTGACGAGAATGTAAGAATTTCTGTATGGAATGTGTAGTGCTCTAGTACTAAAACAAGTTGCTATAGCGCACTGAGAGAGAGAGAGAGAGAGAGAGAGAGAGAGAGAGAGAGAGAGAGAGAGAGAGAGAGAGAGAGAGAGAGATGGTTATTTTCTTTTCCAAGTATTTTTGCAATATAAGTTTTTATTTGCACTTCGGATCCATTGTACTGTGGACCTCGACAGGAGATTTCCCGATATCGATTTAATGGGACACGCACTGTATCTAGGTAAAGTATTGACGGTTAGTATTGACCTCTACTTCAAGAGGGCCATGTAAAGCTGGTTTAATCAGAATTGCAATACAAGCTACACTTCGTTTCTGAGTCACAGGAGACTAAGGAATTAGTTGGACACACATACTATATATTATATATATATATATATATATATATATATATATATATATATATATATATACATATATATATATATATATATATATATATATATATATATATATATATATATACATTAATTTATATATGTCACATACAAGTGTACATTATAAAAACATGTTTGTATGGGGTACATGTATGTATGCAAAAGTGGGCATTTTTATGTGTGTGTGTGTATATGATATATATATATATATATATATATATATATATATATATATATATATATATATATATATATATATATGTGTGTGTGTGTGTGTGTGTGTGTGTGTGTGTGTGTAAATATACATACATACATAGACTCGTTCTATCCCTCACCAAGAAAGGTTAATAAACTGAGAAGATACATATTCGTGTCATGTTTTTATTATCCTTCAGTACAAAAGATTAATCTAAATCACGGAACCAGAGCATTAAAACATGCTACTTCTCCCCTAGCAAAGAACTTCAAGCAAGAGAAAATGGCCACATGACAGTACCTTTTTGCCTTAAAAGACGTAACGTCTTTTGATGGAACGTTTTATACCACCAAAATAATCCACATAACAGAATACAAGGGGAAAACAAGGGAGTGTTTCAACATACGGGTCTGCAACCGGGAAGTTGTTAACATACAGCCCGCAAGGGACGTCTCAGCACAGAATGAATAACAAGGGTATGTCTGAACATACATCACCGCCCCACACACAAAGGATTGGTATAACACACCAGTAGAGGAGAAGTGGAACTGAGTCACAATTCGAACACATAAGGGAATGTCTCAACATACCCAATCACAGGAATATTTCCGAACAAATAATTCACATGAGGTTATTATTCGAAACATGAAAAGCACAGAAGAAAACATCTTTACAAAAGCACAAAGGGAACGTTATACAACATGAATAACACAAAAATAAACGTACTGAAAGGAATATTTCAAATATAGAAAAAGTTTATCAACATAAACACACAAGAGAATGTTTGCCGTAAAAAAACACGCACACATTGTATGCGGTAATAATGCGGGTGCTGAATGCTCGTCACCTGCTCCGCTGTCAGCTGTTGAATTTATGGACAGGGACCAAAGGGGCTTAGCCTACATGCTGTGGATGCCTGTGCGGTCAATTCAGGCACAACCGACGACACACGGATGCAATTCAGATGAACACACTCCGTCATTTTCGATACTTAATGACTAGGGTTCGAAAGTTACCGACATTATCATCACCGGTAAATTACCGATGGTGGATTTATGTTATCAGTTTTACCGGTTTTTCATTGCCAATTTTTTCTTTTACTTATACAAAGAAAGAATGGCAGTGGGCTTTTATCTTCTACAATACTAATTTTCATAATTAGGATACATGAAGGAATATTCAGAAATCAAAATAACGGTAATTTAAAACAGCTGTTATTATGAACAGAAAACAGTTTAAATAATGACGTCAGAAATCAAGACAATTTTTCTGCAACAACAAATATGCGTATTTTTAGTTACTAAAATTATAGAGGAATTGACTTTGTAGCACTAGAGAAGTACCACCTTTAAAATCATAGAGCATCTAATGTTTTGGAGTAATAGAGAACGAATTTTTAAAAGCAAACAGCGTGGAGAAGAAAGGCTCTGTCAGATTCTACGCTGGCTTCGTTTATTGTTAATAAACTCTGGTAACGTTTTTTTAAGCATTGAGGCCTCTTCCCTGTTGTTTCAAACTGCTTCATTCTCTCGCTAAATTGGAAGTAGGAGCGAGAGCTAATTTTCTTATTTTCACTTGTCACTTCACTAAGAAATCTCTGAAGGATTAGGTCACTGACTGCGGGTTATGAAATTTCAATTTTGGTAATTTCTTCGTGTTTCTCTGACTCTGCATCTGATGGAAAACGCCTGCTGAATGTTGCTTCGGCCAGTTCGTTTACATCTTCATGATCTGGCAACAAGAAGGATTCTTTGGAATCATTTCAATACGTCTGGATATTCGAGATAACGAAATTAAAAACCAAAAATATACGTCTTAGCTGCAACTTGTTCTTGGATGTTCTCTAGTTAGAAAACCAGAAAAAATACCGGTAAAGGTGTTTCGGTAAAGGCAAGGGTTATCGATAATTAACGGTTTTCAATCCCTACCAATGACCAAAGGCCTCAACGCGCGTGTAAAGTTCGTCAGTTCATCTTTAACCGAGTCTGTTTCATTAACTTTCAAAACAGGAGCCAATATATCTACGCCAGTTCTCCTCAAGATTCTTCAAAAAGCGCGTCAACACATCAGTTTTAGCAAATTATTTCCAGGTCTTTAAAAAATGTGTTGACCTACCCATGTAAACAAGAATAAGATTTTTTTCTTTCAATATGTTAAAACCTTATACAAATTCTATTTAAATAAATTCTATTCATAAATCTTTAAGCAAAATATTTAAACAACTCACCAAAAAGCGAAGGAATATAATAACTCCTTTTACCAAACTAAATCAAATATTCACTACGAAATAACATGGACACTTTATTATATTTGTACATGAAAAATTCCAGGAAATTTTGGATCTATTAGAGATATTATTATAAAATGTATAACAGCAATCTGTAATAGCATTTTTTTCTTTATCAGGAAAGATCCTAATAATATTTTTACTTACTGTCTTGCCTTTGATGTATATGGGAAAATCCATACCCGTATATATATATATATATATATATATATATATATATATATATATATATATATATATATATATATATATATATATATATATATATATATGCACTCATATTTTTTACCTTTTGTCTTGTCTTTAATGGATATGAGAAGCATATATATATATATATATATATATATATATATATATATATATATATATATATATATATATATATATATATATATATATATATATATATATATATATATATATATAGTACAAATAACCCCAAGTTGCAGATACTCTTACTGAAACTTCCCAAGACCCAGGCGAAACTTTCACCCCGGAGACATCACAGCAAGGCACAACGCCCGAGCGGCGTCGGGGATAAACTATGCAATCCGCGAGCGTTATTGACAGTCAGGCAATAATTATGTTCAAGCTCGACCAACTGGAAAGTTACTGGAAGTAGGCGTGACGAAGGGCCAATGATCTGCGCATTCACCCGAGTGACTAAAGAAACATGTACACATTTCTTATGTTATTAAAAATTAAATGTTGATATGAATGTGTGGAAAATGGCCGGCTGCAAATTATGATACATTACCGAGTCATAATGGAAGGCCGTATTAGCTTCATGGGAAAATGATTCGATTCCTTGCCGTCTTTTACGAAAACCCACTAACTCCTTAACAGTAAATTCCCGGGTAATAAAAATGTACAGTTATGTTAATCTCATATTTTTGTGTCATTCAAAACAGAAATAATATCTTTGGAAAAACAAGGTTAGATGTACAAGCTTATGCAATGTACAAATTCTGCAGTTACATGTAGTCATACATCTTCAAACTTTTTAGTTTAAAGTGTTATGTTTCTTGACACAAAACGAACAAAGCAAATAACAACGTTTCTCTTTTGCCAACAGAAAAAAACGGATGTATTGGCCATTCCTAATTTTATAACGGATACCTACGAATATATGTATACAATTTGGATATGCACTTGGATATATTTACCTGCACTATATTAAACTGTGAATTTCGGAATTATGCTATACGTACGTAAATAAAAACACAAACACTGAACCATCTAAGAAGTGTAATCTAGGCTGAGACTATTACTAGATGTTTATTTAGATCAAAAAAATCACAGAATTTTCTTAGAACTTTACTTTTACTTGACAAATATGAATATAAACCTTAGTACTCTTACCTAGCTGAGATGAAAATGACATACGGTTAACTATTTGGAAACAGCTATAACAATGTACTGAGGAATGAACTAGTAGCAATATAATGAAATTTATATACCGTCAAACAACACATCATCATCCTTAATGCGCGAAAGTCATGGTATAAATTCATGTCACATGAAAAAAAATATATACCAATTAGCGCAAGTGATTGACGGTAAAAAGATACTTGACCATTTCAGTAAGCGAACACATAAATATGTCTAAACGTGAAAAAAATATTATTTTATTTACCTATTTTTCTAAAACACAAAGAAAAAAAAATTAATATCCCCAAAACTATCTGCAACCTTCTACAGGGGATATTATTTAAGAACGAACATATTTATTCCTTGGAATTTTCAACTAGGGTAACGAGAGAGAGAGAGAGAGAGAGAGAGAGAGAGAGAGAGAGAGAGAGAGAGAGAGAGAGAGAGAGAGAGAGAGAGAGAGAGATTGATGAAGCTGACTGAAGAAGAGTCATGCGAAATTTCAGCTAAGGCAACGAGAGAGAGAGAGAGAGAGAGAGAGAGAGAGAGAGAGAGAGAGAGAGAGAGAGAGAGAGAGAGAGAGAGAGAGAGAGAGAGAGAAATTGATGTAGCTAACTGAAGAAGTCATGCGAAGGGGTCCACCTAATCCATTAATCTCAAGCTCCCTGAGATTTTGCAGTTTTGTTTTGCCCGTCCGACGGCAAACAGCAAATCCAGGGACAGCCCATGAATCTATCCGGACGAAGTGTTGCAGCCTTTCACTAGCACATGACGGAAGCAGAAATTGAAATTTCGTCGTTAAATGTCCAGTGGGAATCGAAGAGGACAGCGCCGTTCCAAAGTTGCTTCAAGCAGCTTTACACACAGAGACAAGGAACAGAAGTTAAATCGAGGTTTCGGGAAGCATTTCATTTCAATACTGTTAACGAGATAAAAAAAAAAAACGATGAGTAATATAAAGATCGTATACACGCAGAATATGCAGATGTCTGAGCAACATTCATGGAGGGCTCGAAAAAATTATATCTAATTCAAATACATTTATCAGAGCTACTAGTTAATTAAAAATGATTCACATTAAAACGAACTCATTGAAAGTGACCCGTGTAGGGCTGGAAGTATTTTTCTTCTATCATACGAATTTTTTCAAATACATATAGGCTAATAGTCAATACATGAGAATGATTCAGTCCAAAATAGCCATAAAACAAATCATGAAAAAACTCCATAATAAGAACAGCTGTTTTACTTGAAAAACAAATATCGTGTCTAATACATACGAAAGTTTTTATAGAAGAGTTATTTTCACTGCAACTTTGAATTCTATTACAGATAACAATAGTAATAATAACAGGAGTATTGGTAATAATAGCAGCACGTATCTCCTTCCTATCCAGTGCACAACTTACAACTACAGTTTCGATTTCCTGTGAAAAATGTTGGGCGAGGGAGACTCAGCTAAGAGAACGAGATAGATGGCGATCTACATGATATTGTTAATTAGCCGAGTTTCATAACTGATCTAAACTCGCTCCCGATAGCCACCCAGAAGTTCCCCAAAAGCAATTATAAAGTGATTCGACGAGTTATACAGAAGTGGGGGGGAGGAAGGGGAGAGGCGGGAGGGAGGGGAAGGAGGATTTAGGCCCAGTCATTCCAACGCTAATCAATGTCAATCAAATCAGTCCTGTGGAAAGGGGAAAATATGCCAAGTCCTTTCAAGGAAATTGTCCAAGGAGGATTGTGACGAGAGAGAGAGAGAGAGAGAGAGAGAGAGAGAGAGAGAGAGAGAGAGAGAGAGAGAGAGAGCAAATGAAGCAAGCTGCCATATAGAGAAAGCAATCTTTAAAATAAAAGGCCACGTCTAATACTGAACATCATTATCATCACGACTATTGCAGGGTAGTTCAACGGGACCACAGAGTCGCATTTCAGGTTCGTGAAAAGACTCACTTGAGGATGTCCTTCAAATGAGAGGTGAAAGTAAGGGACGGCAGGAGTTGAACAATTCGGACATCTGAGTATAAAAAAAGCCAAAAGTGGACACATGGAAGGTAAGAGAGACGGAGCAATGCGAGGATGGGATGCTGTAAGGAACCCTTAGAACCGATTACTGAGCGCCGCGAAGGTTTTCTGCGGGCGGTGCCCTCCTGTGGGGCCATTACGAGAGAGAGAGAGAGAGAGAGAGAGAGAGAGAGAGAGAGAGAGAGAGAGAGAGAGAGGTGGCATTTTTATTTCATACGTGGAAATGTTAAAAAGTATTCCAACATGTGATGTGATGCTTAAAGCAACTCTAACACAAGAGAGAGAGAGAGAGAGAGAGAGAGAGAGAGAGAGAGAGAGAGAGAGAGAGAGAGAGAGAGAGAGAGATGGTATTTTTATTTCATACGTGGAAATGTTAAAAGTATTCCAACATGTGATGCTTAAAGCAGCGTCTAACACAAGAGAGAGAGAGAGAGAGAGAGAGAGAGAGAGAGAGAGAGAGAGAGAGAGAGAGAGAGAGAGAGAGAGAGAGAAGGTATTTTTATTTCATACGTGGAAATTTAAAAAAATATTCCAACATGTGAAGCTTAAAGTAACGTCTAACACGAGAGAGAGAGAGAGAGAGAGAGAGAGAGAGAGAGAGAGAGAGAGAGAGAGAGAGAGAGAGAGAGAGAGAGAGGTATGTTGTATGCTCGTATGCTCCAGGGAAATGAAGCCTGAAGCAATTTTATCACCAAAGAAGCATGAGAGAGAGAGAGAGAGAGAGAGAAGAGAGAAGAGAGATCCTTATTAAAAAGAGAAGATCCTAAAAGAGAAAGAAGGAAACATTATCCTTATTAAAAAGAGAAGAGGCAGTGACAAAATCAAATGAGAGAATCACCAGGCGTGACCTTTCAACAGACACCAAAAAGGTGACTCCAATTTTTATTTCTACCCAAAGAAAAGTTTGTAGCACACTTTGCCATAAATTATGCAGCCATGGAGAACAACGACCGACAAAGAAATTCTGTAAATTCTAAAACCTAACTATTCTCTCAAATCATGAAATATGTATTACCCTGCTCTGATGACACAAAAATTGAGATGACTTTTTCCTGCGTATATGTATATATATATATATATATATATATATATATATATATATATATATATATATATATATAAATATAATATAATGTATGTGTATATCATACATTCATATATCATAGTATTCTATATATATATTTATATATACACACATACATACATACATATATGTACATATTTTATATATATATATATATATATATATATATATATACGTATATATATATAGATATACATATATTGTAAGTATATATATTCATATAAGAAATCATTCTCGTGGGCAAATGCATATGTATATATGCATCGCCATGTTCAACTGTGTCCTTAATCCATGAAAAATAAGTTCTGAATTCTAGTTCTCCTTCAAGCAAGAGCAATTTCTTTTTGAATCTGCAAAACACATTTGTATATATGCAACAATTTATTTGGTGTACCGTAATTATCAATTTACTCTACTGAATAACTACTTCTAATGAGCTTTATTCGCCAAAAGTTATCTCCTTGTTCATCGAACTAAAAAATCCCGTGTCAACATATGAGAACTGAAATAAAGTTGGAAGTATATCTCTCTGAATATAAATGAGAATTCAAAACGAAATGAATTTCGAGTACTTCTGCAACGGAATTTCGCCACTTCTTTTACATCTAAATTTCAGTAAATATTCCCTTGTCATTGTAAAGAGACAATACCTTGTAACTGAAGCCTCAGAGACTTCAGTGTCTGTTCGCATACCTTGAAGACTTACAAGTGTTAGTTACTTGGTAAAACAATATGCAATTTTACAATGACCTTGGGGCAAAAGACCAATTGTAATTAGAAATATAAAAACCAGTAAAGTAATTTAAATACAGTGTACATAAATAACATTCAAGATAAACATGTAACTTTTACGTTCCAACACAGAACAACGGACAATGAAAACAACTTAGAAAAAAAAAAAGAATTTACTCAAAGTTGAGAACAAAGACCCACGAAGGGAAAAAGGCAATATAAATACAGACCCTTTCTTTCTTCTTTCTGCCTGCTTTCCCTCCTACCTTAATCTCATCTCGGTTCCAACCCCTACCTCCAACCCCTCCTTTCTTTCCCTCTCTCCTCCCTTTTAAAGAGCGAGTGTCCACGTTCCCTTAGTATTCAAAAACAATCAGAGCTCGCAACGAGCACTTTTCTCTACCCTTTTCCGCCACCTATATATTTCCCTATCCCGGCAAGTGTTATCTGCCCGGAGGGAAAACGAGCATAAACACACACGCACACACGTACACGCCGCACACCAAATAAGAGGAAGGGCACACGACGATATCGTGGCGCCATCTGTGGACTTCACACGCCCTGGTAACAACTGTTCTCTAAGACGGCTTACTGTCAGTAAACGTACATATTCTAGAATTATCTCCATGAATATCATATTATGACTATCATTAACATAATTACAAATGATTTGAAAGAAAACAACTGGATAGGAAATCATTATTTTTGGAGAGAGAGAGAGAGAGAGAGAGAGAGAGAGAGAGAGAGAGAGAGAGAGAGAGAGAGAGAGAGAGAGAGAGAAATGCTGACACGATTACTAAAAAAAATTTGCCTTAATATTGATGATACTGGACCAGGAAAGAAACTCAGAAATATACTGACCCAAAGCCTTGACCTAGTAACTTATGACCTTCCTGGCAATTTCATAAGTCTCCTTGTTAAAGGAACAAGTACAAAAGAGAACCCTTGTAGGTGACGAATATTTTAGAATGGGTGACCTTTCGTTATTTCGATCATTCACTTTAATAAAAAGTCAGACCTCACATATGGACTTTTTAGGAGCAGAATATCAACCAACGTTATCCCAGAAAGTGTAAATTGGTTTACATATATTGATAATGTGACATGTATTTTGCCAGGAAACGAAAATGAAAATACTAACTTTAATTTATTTAAGCAACAGTTGCTGAAAGACTCATTTTCCATGAATGTCGCCAGTTTATGAAAGAAATGAAAAACTCTGAGCAAAGGCAACATTTTTCGAAAAATCTCCAAAAGCTTTTCGAAGGACAAAAAAACAATACACCAACGGCGTCATCGCATAGAGCTCACACGAGCAAAGATACTATCCTCGTCCCATGCTGCTCTCGGTCTTCACGAGAGATGCAACCTGAACCTCCTCATGAAAGAACCGCCTAATCGATCTTTAATCCAGTTGGAGCCTGAGTTTAAATTTCAGTCTCTTCAACGTCGCTTACAGATGCATTTTTACGAGCCGTAAACCTCTGGGACCCAATCAAGAGGATTATAAAGCTTTACGAGACTAAGATGTGGCCCATTCATAACTTTGGTTATTTCAAAGCTATAAAACTCCGTCTTAATCCCTTATAGTTCCCCAATCTCTTTTTCTTTACGAGGCACCATCGCATCATTTCGACTTTCTCCCTCTTGTTCACCATCATCTTCGGAAAGCGACTCCTGCCAATCTTCGTCGAGCTCTGAGAGAGAGAGAGAGAGAGAGAGAGAGAGAGAGAGAGAGAGAGAGAGAGAGAGAGAGAGAGAGAGACCTTACTAATAACTTACTAATCTAGGGATAGCGAAAACTTTTCATTTGCACTTAGAAGTCAGTCTTGTCATCGAGCTTCAGGAAAATACAACTACGACTTCGTTTCGGATGCATCATCCTATACAGGAAACTTTAAAGCGCCAAGTACTAGGGGGTGCTGACGATCCATCATTCAAAATTGCTATGGACGAAGTTGGGGGAAGTGAAGTTAAAAGCCTGGTTCACTAAACGGCGGAAACGTATGGAGTACCTTACCCTCGGGGAACTGTCCGTTCTAATGATTTCTTGTTTTTTTATCTGCTGGAAGTCTAATTCTCTATTCGTTTTACACACACACTTGTTTTATATATATATATATATATATATATATATATATATATATATATATATATATATATATATATATATATATATATATTATAGAAAATTCTTTTTTTTTTTCCAATAACAGAGAAACAAACAAAGACAGTAATATACTTATAAAAAAAACAGAAGACGCTCACCTTACAGTGCAAACGATAGAACCACACTAACAGTAAAAGACAGATAAATTATGATGATTTCAAAGTTATTGGCCAGGCACAGAACCAACAGAAACTGCAGATACTTGAGTCTTTAAACATTAAACTATGGGTTCCTTCATTAAACATGCAAACTACCTCAATTCCATTGTTTTTTATAGGTCATTACTATTTGTACCTCTGATCTTTTTGTTTTGTTTTTTCTGTATATATTTTTCTTTTACTGTTAGTGTGGTTCTATGTTTGCACTGTAAGGTGAGCGTCTTCTGCTTTTTTTTATAAGTATATTACTGTCGTTGTTTGTTTCTCTGTTATTGGAAAGAAAAAAAAAAAAAAAGAATTTTCTTAAAATTAGACAATTTTTATTCCTTTTTTTATATATATATATATATATATATGTGTGTGTGTGTGTTTGTGTGTGTGTGTGTGCTTTAAAAATCACGGTAGATGCCCGTGACTTCAGTGTATAATGAATCCCACAGGATAAATGACATGCCTATACATATATATATATATATATATATATATATATATATATATATATATATATATATATATACACACACATATATATATATATATATATATATATATATATATATATATATATATATATATATATATATATATATATATATATATATATAATGTGATTGTGATTTTTAGTCTCTCTGAAATCTGGAATCAGCAATCCAATACCTTTATGTGATACACTGACGAAATATATACAGATAACAGAAACAACGCAACAAGGTCCTATGAAAAACATAAACAGAGCACAAACGTAGTGTGAGGAGGCATCTACACAATAATATCAAAATGGAACAACACAATCGCTTCGGGGAACTTTCGATTTTCAATCTTTGGAGAAGGCGTTCTCAAAAGACTGGAAAACTAAGTTTAAATATATTCAGATAAGTAGGGCAGTAGGGACTTCAGTAGAAAAATATACGGAAAACGCTATAATAAACCGATACTGGTTCAAAATAATGGCTTATTTATTAGGACAAAATAAACTATGCAATTATGAGTCTCAATTTAGATACAAACAATCAATAAACATATGGAAAGCGAAGTAACGAGTATATATACTGAGAAAAGATCAACATAGAAGAAAAGCTAACATTTCAGAAGCCTTACTTCTTAATCTAAAAGTACTTACGGGATGTGGATATCATACAAAACATTGATGGGATAAATTTAAAAAGCTTCCAAGACGAAAAACGAAAACTTTTAAGATTGAAAAAAAAAGCACTACCGCCATTTAGGTTTCATTCATCAAAATATCACTTATTTTTTTCCAAATACAATAATTCACTATTCTAAAAAATATACTGCAAAAGTTCTCATTGATAACAATGGTGAAACAAAATCTTCGGACTTCAATACAGTGACGAAAATTTGACATATATATATTTCTAACTGAAAACCGATCTCGTAAAACTTCAATACAAGACTAAAATGAGAATGGATAATTTGTTGTTAACATAGTGCATCAAATGATATCATTAATGATATACTGTATATATATATATATATATTAATATATATATATATATATATATATATATATATATATATATATATATATATATATATATATATGTATATATGTATATACATACCCAAAACACTATTCACCAACCCTATCAAAGAACTTAATACTTTGAGACTGTAACATTCTATTTAGTCTGAAGCACAGAGGGAAAAAATAAATATCAAAGTAATATTCAACTGTAATAAACATTTATCAGATTTCTATTAACAACAAAATGTAAAGTTTATTATAACTATCAGT
>NC_089750.1:26300052-26320052 GCF_040412425.1 Macrobrachium rosenbergii
TTTGTGTGTGCATGCATATATATATATATATATATATATATATATATATATATATATATATATATATATATATATATATATATATATATATATATATATATATATATATATATATATATATACATATACACACGTGTGTGTATGTACTATATATATAAGTACATATATATGTATATGCATATATACATATATATATATATATATATATATATATATATATATATATATATATATATATATATATATATATATATATATATATATATATATATATATATATATGAAAATACGCGCTGTGAACTTCATATTACCCATATAACAGCCTCGAGCATCACTTGAATCAGGTCCACGTCAACACTGCCTTCAACCATTTCATAAATCCCCCGTATTGGAACGTCCCTTTCCCATTTGCATGGGTGGAGTGGCCTCGTTGTCGTGATGGAATTCGTCTCATCACTCGTAACTTGCATGCGGTCCTCTCTCTGGAAATTTGTCTGCATCATTCGGTCAGGATTCCTAAACCGGAATACTCTGTTACTTTTAAAAGTTTGCGTAACTAAGTACGATGACTACGCAGGATGCTCTGTTAATTTCCATTCCTCATTGCAGTCTTTTTCTGCTCACACCATATTCCTAATGTCAGTGAAATGTATCCAAGCATATATATTTTGGAAATAGGTACAATCTCGTTAAATCAGCTGATTTTTTGGGAATCATTACAAGCCGATGTCACCCATATCATAAATATCAGCATTTGCGTGAGGGTGCGAGACTCAGCCATGCGCCGAAAATGGTCACGTCAATTTACGTACTCTACTACAAAGCAATTGTGAGAAAGTGAGCCTTAATTGAGTGTTCTCGCAATCTTAACCCGCATTCTTCATCAAAACCTGTGTCGGTGTTAAGGGATGAGGTGAAATGTTTTGCGTCCTTCTGCATGTCTGTTATGAGGTAGAGTCCTCTCCTTATTTAAGCCAACGGAACTATTCAAGAAAATATAAAGATAGTCACCGCCTAAGAAGACTTCATTAAGGAGATTCCTAAAAATTAACGAACCCAGTTTTTTTTTTTTATTTTTCAATTTACACACATTGTCATGACAAGCGAAAATTAACTATTTTTTGAGGTCTATATGTATGTATGTATGCATGTATGTATACATACAATACCAATTCAGCATTTAAAAGATTAATATGGCCGTAATTACTCTCTTTTTTTCTCTGTAGAAGCATCCCGTATTAAGGGGAAAATGCTTAGGGTTCGTTCTCTAACGAGACGTACTGTACGAGTATATTCGCCTGTGAGTGGGTGTTAATAATTGCGCGTGGATAAAAGTTAACGTACCGATAACTATAAACATGACAGCTAAAGCTGTGAGCAAAGCAGAAAATAACTGAAAAGGATGGGATGGCATCAGGAGTTGATCAGATTATTAGGAAGACGCTTCCTCTCAGTGCTGACAGTGCGCCTTGGAAGCTAACGAGATTATGTAAGGTTAACACAGTTAAAGCCAAAAAATGTTGTATTTCAGGTCGTTCCTTTGGACCGAATGAGTTTCCGATGAGAAAAAATGGAGAGAGAGAGAGAGAGAGAGAGAGAGAGAGAGAGAGAGAGAGAGAGAGAGAGAGAGAGAGAGAGGAATTTCCATAATAAACACAGGAATATAATACGGTCACCAAACAGCTTTCCATTAAAAGGTGACAGAAGCGCCTCGGTAACGCAACAATACTTTAAAACGAATTTTCTTGTGGGATTTTTTCCTCTCTTTGTAACCTACAATGACCCTTTTAAGGAACATTCATCAATGGAGAATGGCGACGGAACAACATCGAGGCCGTCGCTGGGAAAACGATTTTCCTTCCACCCATTCCCGCTGATATATTACTTTGAAGATCTCAACAGCCCGTAAACGAATGTAGCCCTTATAAATCTCTCCCAAGATCCGCCAAAAGGGAGAAAATAAAGGAGGACTCCAGTGTCTGACGTAAAGAAGAAAAATAAATAGGTCTGCCCCTCTTACAATTTGGGTCTTTCTTTCCCTTCTCGGAGCTCTTAATTAACTGGCAGTTCCGTTCCCAACCATCAAGTACCTAATGTGACAATAAAGTCTACGGAATGGCAACATAATGTTTTTTTGGTTTCATTTCCAGTTTTCTGTGAAGGAAAACTATTGTGGCGGCTTTGTCTGTCTCCCTCACTTTTTTCTGTCCGCCCTCAGATCTTAAAAACTAATGAGGCTAGAGGGCTGCAAATTCATATGTTGATCATCCACCCTCCAGTCATCAAACATACCAAATTTCAGCCCTCTAGCCTCATTAGTTTTTATTCTGTTTAAGGTTAAAATTAGCCATAATCGTGCTTCTGGCAACGATATAGGAAAGGCCACCACCGGGCCGTGATTAAAGTTTCATGGACTGCGGCTTATACAGCATTATACCGAGACCACTGAAAGATAGATCTATTTTCGGTGGCCTTGATTATACGCTGTAGCGGCTGTACAGAAAACTCGATTGCGCCGAAGAAACTTCGGCGCATTTTTCACGTTTCCTATGCCGCCAGTTTCTTTCATTTTTCATTCCTATTCATTTTAGACTACGCTTCCTGTGTCTGGCCTTGATCACTTCAGCCTAAGAGTCCGGACCCCTTAAATTTATCCTTAATTTTCAAGATCTCTTCTGTCACGGCTACTGCAGATCTAATGTGCCAACAGCCATGACTGGAGAAAGCCTGGTTTGGGGTTTGCAACTCCAATGCTCTCCAAAACTTAGCGTAACTTGATATCAGTTTAGGAAGAAATTTCCATAAATTCGGAAGGTTTTTCAAAAATCGGATGAGCAGGTTCTAAAAATTAAGCAAAGCCCAATCCTACAGTAGAGAGAAGTAAATACATGTCATACAGATTTGTAATTAACAATCAGCAAAAAAAAAAATTTTTTTTCTCTGAAAGGAGTCTAAATTAGGCATCAGATATAGTAATGCGTATCTTCACATCGATGCAATAAAACAACCGACTGATCCTTTTTTGAACGCCAAGAAAAAAGAACACAGAGCAGGATATTTTACTATAGCCGCGGCCAATTAGTCTGCAGTCCCATTATAGTGCGTTGGGAACCCACCGGTAACAGCAGGGGGTCAGATTTCCTGTGTTACTGATACGCATAGTGGAAAGCTGTTCAAATATACAGAAGTTCCGTCACTTATTATCGGGTTTTTATTTCAAAGGAGAGCTCCTTTTTTTTTTTTTAAATTCATAAGGTCGCTCATTATACAGCGCTTGAACACTGCCCTAACTTCCGAATGATGATGATGATGATGACTATTATTATTCAGAAGACGAAACTTATTTATATGGAACAAGCCCACAGGGGCCACCGATTTGAAATTGAAGCTTCCAAGGAATATGGTGTCATTAGGAAGAAGGAAGAGGAGGTAAAAGGAAACACAAAAGCTTTTGATTCACTGATCGCGGCTGTGTTGACTATTATCGGGGTCTAAGAATCCATTTACCGGGATGTTTGTACGAGGGCCAGCATACGTGTTTCCCTATCATCCTGACTCCCAATTTCCCTACATATTATGACCTTACTTTTGATCATACTTACTCCTCAGGAAAACTTAAACTCTTTTACTATGTTCTGCAGTTTGATTTTCACTATCCACAATCAGTACTGCATAATCTACACATATTCACAATCCAGTCAATTATCCTTTGTGACTTATCGATTGTATTCTCTGGTATCTCACGTCACTTTAGTCTCTCTTTCTCTCTTCAATATATATATATATATATATATATATATATATATATATATATATATATATATATATATATATGTGTGTGTGTGTGTGTGTGTGTGTATACACGTATATATATAATATATTATGTGCGTGCATTTGTGTGTGTGTAAAGCCCAAATAACCCACTAAAGTAGAATTCACTCCACCTTGGGGATAATTTAAATCCAGAGAATTATATATTAGTGCATAGGTAGTCCCAAGTGAACTTCATATTAATAGGTTAGTTGTGGCATAACATTTGAAAGTATGAAAATGCCATCAGTAAACCTGAAAAATTATCACACACACTTACACACACACACACACATATATATATATATATATTATATATATATATATATATATATATATATATATATATATATATATATATATATATATATATATATATATATATATATATATATATATATATATATGGATATATTTATATATATATAATATATATATATATATATATATAATACAGTTTTTATTCAAAAAGTTACAAGCTTTCTTGGACAAACAGTCACATTATCAAGTATCCGTACGGATACTTGATAATGTGGACTGTTTGTCCAAGAAAGCTTGTAACTTTTAGAATAAAAACTCCATTAGATACCATCCAGTTTGAATGAGGTCCCTTTTGTAATTCTACTAATGCACAGAACAATTGTGTATGTGATAAAGTTAATATATATATATATATATATATATATATATATATATATATATATATATATATATATATATATATATATATATATATATATATATATATATTAGCTGACCCATAAATCTCTCTCTCTCTCTCTCTCTCTCTCTCTCTCTCTCTCTCTCTCTCTCTCTCTCTCTCTCTCTCTCTCTCTCTCTCTCCTCCCTAACACTCCATCTTCTCTTTCTCTATCACTTTCTCTCCAACTCACTCTCATCCAAAAGTATGTAGAAACCTGAAAGAAGGAAAAGGTTGCAAATTCAACAAAAAGTGCAGGTATATGCATCCTGTTGCCATGAAGAACGAAAATCAAAAGCAAATACATATCAAAAATCAAAGTAAAAATGAAACAAGTGAAGAAAGGAATAAAGAGTATGAGACGAAGGAAAAAAGCAAGCTGGCACCACATTATGAAATGTCAGCACCACGATATGAGGCATCAGCACCCAGGTACAGTGCAACAAAGCAATGTATCTACGATGCAAATGGATGGTGCAGATATGGAGATAGATGCAGATACAAACACAAAATGAATAATTATGAAGATGGAAGAGCAACTATTTTGGAAAAGTTGGATTTTTTAATGTCCGAAGTTATGGAAATGAAGAAAAGAACAACATATCAGAGCAGGAAAGAGATATGGGAAAATCCTTATTATTACCCATATTAGATAATGGGGATAAAACGCAAACCATCATAGTGATGAATGCACAGGGTTTAGTTTCGAGTAACTCAAAAAGAAAAATAGAGTTCTAAGAACTAACCCAAACTGAAAAAATAGATATAATGAATATAAGTGAAACCTGGTACTCACAAGAGACTGGTAATGATGATCAGATAAAGGGTTTCCAAACTTATAGATCAGGTAGAAAAAAATAGGAATGAAGGGGGAACCGCGATATATGGGAGAGACATAAATCAAGGAAAAATCTGTGAGAAATATAGTAACACAGAATGTGAATTGATAGCAGTAGAATTTGAAGCTGAAAAATTAGTAAACATTGTAATATACAAACCCCCCTAATACTAAAGAGTTTGACATAACACTTGACAAATTGGATGATATATGTAGAAATCACAAAGACTGGACTATACTCCTATCCGGAGACTTTAACTTTCCTTTCGTAGAGTGGAAAGAACGAATAGGAGACTGTGGTTGTATTTATACATATAAAAAGGAGAGTAATAGTAGTGCAGAAGATAAGAGGCAATTTGAAAAGTTATTAGATATGCTACTAGAACATAACATTCAGCAAATAAATCACCTGCCAACAAGAAAGGATATTATTTTAGACCTAGTATTTGTGAATGAGGTGAACTATGTTATAGAAATAATAGCGTATAATACAAGTATTTCGGACCATAATGTCATAGAATTAACAGTCCGTTCCAAAGCACATGAAAACAGATATAAGCAAGAGAAGAAAAAATGGGAAGGATATGGAAAATACAATTTCTATAGTAAAAATATCAATTGGCCAAAAATAAATGAAGAATTAAACAAAGACTGGGAAAACATATTCGTAAGTGATAATATACAGATATATACAGATATATTACATAAAATATTAGAGGAAATAGTGGAAAAATATATACCGAAGAAGAAAAGTAAACATCAGTCACACATACCAAGAGACAGAAGGATCTTGTTCTAGAAAATCAGAAAGTGGAAAAAAGGTCTTGCAAAAGAAAAGAATGCATGGAAAGTGATGGAGCCAAAAAGTAAGATAGAAAATGCAGAACAAAGGATTATACAGTCAAAAGAAAATGAAAAACAGGACCTACAAGAAAGGACCCTACAAAATATCAAGCAAAACCCCAAAATTTTTTACTCATATGCGTAAAAGATGAATAAAATAAGAGTAGAAATAGGCCCTCTAAGAATTGAAGGGCGATTAACGAATGAATAAAGGAAATATGTAACATATTAGCAGAAAGATATAACAGTGAATTTACACCTAGAATTGATAATGAAGATAATGATACAGAAATAAAAGATGAAAATAGTGAATATTTATCGGACATAGATATTACTGAAGCCAATATTGTGCAGGCTATTAATGAGATTAAAAATGGATCAGCAGCAGGACCAGACGGCGTACCTGCCATTTTGTTAAAGAAAGTGGTTCATTCAATAGCAAAGCCGCTCACAATATTATTAAGAAAAAGTATAGATACAGGCAAGATTTATGATAAGCATAAATTAGCGTATATTACCCCTACTTTCAAAGGTGGATCAAGACTAGAGGCAAGTAATTATAGGCCTGTGAGTCTGACATCTCATATTATAAAAGTTTATGAAAGGGTAATGAAGAAATATATAATGAAACATTTAATAAAAAAAACAGTTTGTTTAATATAGGACAACATGGTTTTGTACCCGGAAAAAGTACACAAACCCAACTGTTAGTCCACCATGAACGTAAAAGATACAGATGTGGTTTACCTAGACTTTGCAAAAGCTTTTGACAAGGTAGACCATAATATATTAGCGAAAAAAATTAGAAAACATAACATTGTGGACAAAGTAGGAAGATGGATAAAAGAATTTTTGCAAAACAGAAAACAGATAGTGACTGCAAACGACGAGAAGTCAGATGAAGCTACGGTAATATCCTGTGTGCCACAAGGTACGGTGTTAGCTGCATTGCTGTTTGTGATTATGATTGCAGACATAGACAGTAAGGTTAAGGACTCGGTAGTGAGAAGTTTCGCCGATGACACAAGAATAAGTAGAGAAATTACTTGTGATGAAGATAGGAACTTGCTACAAAGAGACCTAAACAAAATATATGAATGGGCAGAGGTAAATAGGATGGTATTTAACTCTGATAAATTTGAATCAATAAACTATGGTGATAAAGAAGGAATGCTACATCCATATAAAGGACCTAATAGTGAGACAATCACAAATAAGGGAGCAGTTAAAGACCTTGGTGTGATGCTGAATAGGAATATGTTATACAATGATCAAATAGCAATACTATTGGCAAAATACAAAGCAAAATTGGGAATGTTGTTCCGGCACTTCAAAACAAGAAAAGCCAAACACATGATTATGCTTTAAAAAACATACGTATGTAGTCCACTTGAATGTTGCAATATAATATGGTACCCACACTACCAAAAGGATATTGCATAAATAGAGTGCACAAAGCTCATTTACAGCTAGAATAGAAGAAGTTAAGGACCTTGGCTACTGGAAAGACTGCAATTCTTAAATTTATATAGTCTTGAAAGGAGAAGAGAACGCTACATGATAATCCAGGAATGGAAACAGATAGAAGGAATTACCGAAAACATCATGGAGCTAAAAATGTCAGAAAGAGCAAGCAGAGGTAGATTAATAGTGCCCAATACTATACCAGGAAAACTAAGGAAAGCACACAGGACATTAATCCACCACGCACCAGCATCGATAATGCAGCATCTATTCAATGCGCTACCAGCTCATCTGAGAAACATATCAGGAGTGAGCGTAGATGTGTTTAAGAATAAGCTCGACAAATATTTAAGATGCATCCCAGACCATCCAAGATTGGAAGATGCAAAATACACCGGAAGATGCATTAGCAATTCCATGGTAGACATCAGAGGTGCCTCACACTGAGGGACCTGGGGCAACCCGAACGAACTGTAAGGTCTGTAAGGTAAGGTAAGGTAAGGTATCTCTCTCTCATTCTCTCCCTTTCCAGTTAATTACCCCCACAGCATTCTTTTCCAGATAGTAATTCATATGTATACTGAAATGAGGTATGATTTATTTAGTTACTAAGTTTATGGGCAGAACCAGCCCCGTTTGAAGGATCCCTTCCCATCCCAACCCCCTTTGGTGCCCTTTGGTGCTAGTGATGTCTTACCCCCGCAGTATTCTTTTCCACCACAGTATTCTTTTCCAGATAGTAAGTCATATGTATACCACCAAGTCTGGTTGAAATTGCTCATTGCATTTCAGAGTTATGCTGGATCATACACACATACATCCATTTATATATATGTATATATATATATAAATCTCTCTCTCTTTCCTCCCTACCACCACCTCTACTCTCTCTCTCTCTCAGTTCTTCTCCCTCTCATTCTCTCACAGTATTCTTTTCCAGACAGTAAGTCATATGTATACGAAGTTTGGTTGAATTTGCTCAATGCATTTCAGAGTTATGCTGGAACAAACACACACGCATACAGACACCTATTTTTAGTATGTATATATATATATATATATATATATATATATATATATATATATATATATATATATATATATATATATATATTGTGTCTCTCTCTACGTATGTATGCATGTATAGAAAATAGGCAAAAGTTAAATATAAATAATGCATTCGTTAGAAAGAAATACCTCCCATGATTAAAGATGAATTAAAATAAATAAAAACAAAACTCAATCCCCACATTATCAGATCTGTTAAAAATCTCCGGCCACATGTAAATTCCTAATTGAAAAGATTTCCCTTTTTTGAGGCATCGTTTTTTACATGACATGTTACACTCCCACGGACTGTGAAATTGGTCCTTTAGGGTTGTACCCGTTTCCAAAACACCAAAATGTCATATGCAACGCATAAAACTCTTTGAATGAATATGTTGTTTATTTGATAGGATTTCAGAAAGTCGGCGTAACGGTCGCTACATTTGTGAGCGAAATGGAAAATACATTAAAATAACGGCTAAGAGGTTTATGGATATAAGCCTTTACGAAACGATGATTAATAATACTAAAAATAATGTATTCGAACCTCTCCCAATATCGAGAGCCCCGAAATGAAGAATAAAATTTCAGTGAATTTTATCACACAGATGTATTTATATTATTTTGAGAGCTTGCTCAGTTTTCACCATCAGTCTGAGCTGATCACACTGTCAAAAGATTTTTATATAAATTCTAAGATATTTAACCAGCAAAATTATGGTGGAACGGTGTCCTTAATTTACAAATGGTAGTAATGAAATATGACATTGTTATTTGGATGTATATCATCTAATGGGTCTTATATAAATAATATGTATGGCTGCCTTTAAGCCAGAATTTTGGGAAACATTACGGTGTTTTCTTCAAGTGAATAATGACGAAGATAAACATCATCGCCAAGGTTCTTTTAATCAAATAAAACTAATATAGAAGAAAGAAACAACACCATACTCCATCTACTCAAATTAATCAGTAGCGCGCCGGTGTCCAGCCCACACACCCTGGTGCTCTCGTCTCCCTGATTTCACTGGGAAAAACGAAGAGCCTGCTTCATACAAAATGAGTCATGTTACATTACGCGGACCTGGGTTTGCACTCGGCACTCTCTGGCCAAGCTTTGTTGCAACACTCCCGCTGCAGTTACACCCATCCCACGCCCGCCTCATGCTAACACCACTGCGCCATGTTGCACGCTTTTTTCATCCCAGATTTGTAGCCTTTTGCTTGCTTGTCTGGGTAACAGTGAATGCGGGAAAAGTTTTTTACATGAGAGTTTTTCTTTTTTACAGGCATAGGCAAGCCAGGCGGGACAGTCTAATGTCTTCATCTACCCTAGGCTCCTGAAAGACGGAAGAGTCTCAGTCACATGGTGGCAAAAATGAATAACGAAGTGAAATCTGAAGTTTGGCAAAATCTGGAATGGTAAAGAATGAACTACTAAACAACGTCGAATGCCCTATAATGAAGGTCGACGAGACGAGCGACCGAATGTGCTAGTGAGGCCAAGCTTGGAGTAAAAGATGGGTGAGCAAAAGGGTGGGGTCCAAGCCTAAAGAAAGGGGCGCACTTTAAAATGATCGAGGTGGTTCGTTTCTTCAACTTACTTATCAGTCTAAGAGACTATTTTACTTCTTTGCTGAAAAAAATATGGAACTTGAGTTTACTTCTCCCATATGACACCTTTTCCTACTATACAAGGACTTCCATAATTTCATCTAGTTTCCTTGTCGAAACCTACTCTAATTTTTTTATGAATATATTCAATCTTCAACTCAGAAAGTCATCTAATGTCAGTACATGTATGAGGGCCATTAACTGATCATTCAATTGAATGGTAACTCTTAAAGGAAAATGTGAGTAACTGACTAATTAATCAAGCGAGGCTTGTCTGTCACCAAACAAGGATGTTAACTGAAATCTGGAATAATGATTTTATCCGTCTTTTTATTTTCATTTAAGAATGCATTTCTAACAGAAAGTTATTTTATATATGAACTTATATTCTTTGCGTATATGGAAAAAGAACAGAAAGAAGAGCTGTCTATTTTCTTAGCCTGGATTAGAAAAAAAAAAGATAAAGAAAAATGGGGTTATTAAAAGTTATGTACTTTGGATTTCACCTGACGAAATAATTGACTTACCTGTCAATAAGGTGAAAATTTTATGAATCCGACCGCTCACCATTAAGTGTTTAACTATATTATCTAACATAAAACAATGACTGAAAGATAATATGCATTGAATGTTTGCTGGTGTTGTCATTATTTGATATTTAAAAATACAGAATGATTATTCATGTTGGTTTGTCTGAATAAGTGTTTTACCACAGAGCTCGCAATGTATTTTTACCACCACTTGATATGGGTGACAGACTGGTTACGTGGATGCTATTTTTTGGTTTTTATAAAACCTCGTGGGCAGCAGAGTCACTGATTAACTGGGTAAATATGAATATCATTATACATACCAGCTGTACAATGTAATAATAGATTAACAAACTTCAGTCACAGAGATAAGAATGACGACAATAAAAAGCACTGATAACAACAATAAGAACCATTCACCACACAACCAACCCCTTCCATTAAGTCAGAGCTACCACAAGGGAGACAGTGCTGAGGAAATTCAGTGTTAAAAAAAATGAGCTTAAAATTTAAGGCACGTAAAAGGCAGCGGTTACGCCGCTAGTAAAAACACACCTCACCATCTAATCAGGGAATCCTTGCACGGCCGAGGCTTACCACCTGGATCCACAAAGGTATTTTTTAGCTTGCCACCTGAGACACGAGGCCTTTAACACTCCGGCCAGCGTTTCATCATGGGAAGCTTACTCAGATCCACTAACGTCTCGCTGCTAAACTTTGCTTCAAATGCCAACAGTTTCACTATATTTGGGACAGACTGAAACGCATAATTGCCCACCACGTTCTTGTTGCACTAGCAAGAATGTGCGTGATTTCACGTTTGCCACCATTATTGAAAAATTGGGGAGAAGTTTAACAGCAAGAGGTTAAAAGTGACAGAACCATGATTGTCAATTGCCTTAATAATTCAGCTCCAGTTGTTTTTTACCTTTATTGCTTTCTCATTTCATGGTCGTTGATCGTATAATTTGTGAAGTGATTTAAAAAAATCTTATCGAAAGCAACATGAAACATTTCAAAGTTAAATAGGATAATATTCATTATCCTGTCAAATTAGTTTTCATAGTGAAGCGGTTGAGATAGGTATGTTGCACAAATCAAGATGTGCAACACAAGTTAGGAAATATCGTTAACGGACACATTTTCTATAACTTACAACGGCTTTGCAGAGCTTCGAAATGACGTTATTCAAGGTAAAACATGCTGGGGTGTCATCTGAGATTCTAACCAAGTGAGTATCGAGTCATATAGCATATCAATGGCCTTCATAGTTAACGTAAACCCATGAGGTTACATATTGCATACATGCTGGGAATTCAAAATGAGCAATAAATCACTATTCCGGGGTCATAAGTGTAATTCATTTCTCTCTCCCTCTCCTATTTTGATATATATATATATATATATATATATATATATATATATATATATATATATATATATATATATATATAAATATATATATATATATATATATATATGTATATGTACACAAAAACATATTATATACATACATAAATATATATTACATACATACAACACACACACACACACAACACACACACACACACACACACACATATATATATATATATGTGTGTGTGTGTGTGTGTGTGTGTGTGTGTGTGTTGCGTGGGTAAAGGCGTCCCTATGATCAACCTCGAAAAGACATCAGTTTCATTTTGAAACCTGAATTACTAAAAATAACGCATGAAATATAATGTCTCATAAAACGTAATGCTTCGTTAACGACCATTAATGTAAGAACAGGATACATAAATCAATCTAAACTTTACGATCCTTGATCTAAGAGGACGTCAATGTTTTCCTTCCAGCATTCCACGCTTAGTGATAATACTACATTGGATTGCTAGAGAGAGAGAGAGAGAGAGAGAGAGAGAGAGAGAGAGAGAGAGAGAGAGAGAGAGAGAGAGAGAGTTCAGATCTGATTTCACGTTTCCAAACTCCACTTATCATACTTGATTGTCTTGAAATAATTCATTCTAGAGCTGCAGTCTTAAGAAGACACAGCAGCGGCCAAAGCATAACTTACACTGAATAAAACAGGCAGAGAGCTAGGTCTAAAGTAACCTTCGTAAAGCTCATCAACGTGTGTTTCATTCCTGCCAATCAATTCGCGAAAAAATAGCTAAAACCGCTGTGATTTGAAAAGTACAAATAAATATTAATGATAAATTGATAAATAAATAAAGATGGATATAAAGGGAATAAGTGGACAATTAGCAGAGTAAAAGAAATAAATAAACATGACTGACACAAAACCTGCAGTTTTTTAACGGAGCAGACACCGAAAAAAAAGAATGATCCTCTTCAAGGACACTAACGCTCGACGTAAAAAAACACTTCAATACTTTTATGCACATAAGGCAATAAAAAAAACTTGTTTTAACCCATGCGGGTGCACACGCCCACAAAACCCCATCCAGTGCATGGCTCTCTAGGGTGAAGAGATACTTTATGAGTCTTTTGAAGAGATACTAGATGCTCTAAGATCTCTGTTTGAGACATCCAACCACACACACACCTGCAAACACCAAGACATAAAAAAAAAGACGTGTGATAACTTGCACATATATAAGAGGGAACTTGAAGGAAAAAAATACAAGGTAACTTAAAAGAATATCACTAATTTACTTTGAAATTGTATAGCTTACTTGTTTATGAGACTACTACTACTACTACTACTACTACTACTACTACTACTACTACTACTGTAATGATGATAATAATAATTCGATAAGACATTATTCCGATCTCTACAGAAAAGCCTGGATCCCTGAATACTGACGCAGCGCACACTGCCATAGATAATCAAATCAAGCATCACCTCATCGCTCATGCAGATAGCTCTTCCTGTCGTCAACACTCCATCATAAAGAAGAAGAAAAAAGATGAAAAATACGGGGAGAGAGAGAGAGAGAGAGAGAGAGAGAGAGAGAGAGAGAGAGAGAGAGAGAGAGAGAGAGAGAGAGAGAGAGTTCCATCTTGTGCTTCTTGGCTTTCAATAGTTCAATCTGATACTAGAAAGTCAGCCATTTTCTGATCGACTGTAAGCCACAAGTGACTATATCTTGATCGAAAGTAAACCACAAATCTGATCGCGGATGAACCATATGTGAACCATTCTCAGACAAAATCATGAAATATATTTAGATCAAGTGTTAGTCAGAAATGAACTTATCTTTGATGGAAAATGAACCACTAATCTACTTGTGAGTGAATCACATGTGCAGAGCGATTTACTTTTTGATCGAAAGAGAACCAGATGTGAACCCATCTCATACCTAGAACGAACCACTGATCCGGTCGCGGGAAATCCAAAACAAACCCATCTCTGGTCGAAAGTGAACTGCTACCTGATCCACACTGGTACTTTAACGGGGGAATGAAAAGGTCCCGCAGCAGCAGCAGCAGCAGAGAGAATACAATCCAATCACCGGAACGTGATTCGAATCTGGATGAACCAACTGTGCCCAAACGGACTGAAAATGACTCGTTAAAAACGGCAAGGGGAAAAAGCTGGGGCCGGATGAGATTGGGTATAATCAGCGAACATCGAAAATCTGCCAACGGCCCCTATACTCCAGCGACCAGTTATTCTGAATTCATCAATAAAAAGCTCATCGAAATCAAGGTTGTTACTAAAATAATCGAACGTGAAATTCTTCTCCATACACTTTGCGAGATAGATATTGTATCAGTTTTCCAAATGACGTCGAAACACAGTGATCAAAATTGAATTTTTTCAAATAAACAATTAGCACAACTCTGCTCTTAGCTTACGATAGTGCCAGTTATTGTGTTAATTGTTCATATATAAAAATGTGTATTTAAGCATTAGAAAATAAAAACAATTTTCATTTAATGAGTCTTCTTCTCCTATTTTCAAGTTGAGCGAGCTTATTCGTCGATTTTTATAAAATACTTGATTATTAATTAAAAGCATCCAGGTAAATTTTGAAACGATCAAACAAATAAGTTACAGTTTAATGAATTTTCAAGATAACTTCATATCAGAGAAACTTAGACTTTAATTTTATAAAGAAAATATGTAAGTCACATTTTCAAAGTGGAACAGAGAGCCAATCTACACAGGTTTCATAATGAACACTATCTAAGTTACTTTAACTATGTACATACTTCCCATGCATCACTAATTTTCGTGATTTTGATGAAACAGTTAATCCAAGCATATTGCATTGTAAATATTTTGCAACAAACAATTTGTACGTCACTTAGATCATCATTTTTGTAGAATCACCCAAAAAAAATGATAAACGAACAGGTTCCATCATGCATTTATACTCAAGGTACCCAGTCGGAATCAAATGGTTGTTACTGTCCCTCTTCAAAACCAAAGACCGAAGCTCATTTTGCAGTGAACATAAACTTCAGGTCACAAAAGTCATCAATTTCCAAAACCGAGAAGAATGGAAAACTGCGCGTAATACTTAAATTTATATGGAATCAAAATCATCTAGACACGAATAACGTAATTAACACAATGCACAGTTAATATACAGCATCATACAGTGTCGAATGCATTTTGACCTTGGCTTCAACGACTGACATTTAGTTAAAGTTATATTGCCGTTGAAGATAATTCATAGTACTGTCGATGATGTTGAGTGTATGCGCTGTTATTCTGGCACGACGAGGTTATAAGGAGGTAAGTGTAAGGATAGAAATACTATGCCACATATTAATTTAAAGCACCATACACAATGATTATTCAGACACGCATACACTCACAGGAACATGAACCAATTTACCAGTTAATCAAGAATTTTCCAAATATGGTTTGAATATAGAAATTGCGCCGTGACTACACTGATTAGCAAAGGAAACCATAAAAAAGATAAAAACATATAGAAGACATTTAGTACTTTTGCGAAGTAAGATTCTTAACTCTGTAGCAATAAAGATCTGTAAAGGGAGCGAATGCGTAGAAAGGTTTTGCTGAACTTTTTTTTCTGAAATTATAAAAAAGGTAAAACTGGAAAAAGTGAAGGTCACTAGATACAACTGATATCCAACATGACTATACTGCATAACGTATGCAAAAATAAATGCTCTCTATCAAACCAAGAGAAAATATGCAAATTCCATGAAAAAGGAGCTGTTAACTCAAAGCGCCAGAAAGATTCTTACCATATGAAATGAAGCACAGTATGATATAAACATAATATAATATTGAACTAAGAACACAGTGAGTTTAACGACCGCTGGCTAAAACTTCTTAATCCAAGTAAATTAATTTTTTCCCGAATATTCAAAACTGTTCATTGCAGCTCACACTTATTCAGTTTGAAGAAGAAAAAGAAGAGTATTAGTAGTCACTGACCTTGGCTCCCACAACAGATTTGAGATCAGATGGACAGAGATAGATGGACAGATAATCATGACAACATTATGATGGATTTTTCTGACGTGATCGAGGCTTCCCTTCTGTCAGTTCTTTCCGTAATACCCAGCAAATCCCTTAATGACTTCCAAATCCAATTACTGCGAAAGGACCATCGAAGCAGGAGAGTATCTGCAAGCTAATGCTAAGCGCAATTAGTCAGCAATCTGCATAGGGAAGGGCAATTTCCTTGAAAGCAACATTAGGCTTATCCGGGCAACCAGGGCAAGTGCCAGTTCGTTGCAAGCTCGAATAATAATTAACCTGCGCGTGCCCGGGTGATGCGTGCGCACAAGTTCATCATGGACGACATTCTCATAACAAATAACGAAACCCCACTGCCTTATGGATAACGGACTCTCTATCTCCCTCTCTCTCTCTCTCTCTCTCTCTCTCTCTCTCTCTCTCTCTCTCTCTCTCTCTCTCTCTCTCGCTCGTTCTGAACACACCTCAACACAGTAAGGCCACATCCCCGAGGGGAAAGCCAATATATACTGTAGATAAATCTACCCGTGAAAAATGTGAAAAACTAAAGAGGAAGGTGCCGCCACTTACGAGAATTTTATAAAAAAAATGAATGCAGAGTATATCATTACAAATTTTTCATTATGTATTACATTGCACCCTAAGGTGGTAATACTTTAAAAATCCATCTTCTTATGGTGAAACCCAGGAATTTCGTTCAAAATTAAAATCTCATAACAAGATCCAACTTATTTTGCATATCTGCATTCAACGACCGAGATTGAAAACTTACAAAGACGCGTGCTTGGCAGGGCGCAATTTACGCTGGAAACCAGGAAAGAAATTCTGTCCTTAGACAAAGGAGATGCATTTCACTTTTGATAAATATTCCACGCTCGCCCGAAAAGGGCATTGTAACAAGGAAATAAGAACATCTTTTCAATATTAATGACATGGGATATGAATAAATGAGAGAAGCAAAGAAAAATCTGTCGCAACCTCCCAAGCAGAGAATAGGAAATGATCCCTCTTGAAAGCAATTGCTTGTATGTTCCAATATCCATAAGAGCACAATACAAAGCGTATTGTGCCACGACTCAATCCATATCAGGAAATGTCAATGACAAGAGCGTCTCATCATCAAAAATACGACGCTTGTATCTATCTATCTACCTATCTGTCTATTTATCTATTCAGTTTGTAACGTCCTTTAAGTATTTAGGATTTATAATTCAGAGAGATTTAAGAAATCCTGGACACATACATTGTACAATAAATAAATTTTACATTGGATGCAACAGTTAATTGAGGAAATTTCATTTTATTGATAAGGTAGTATAGTTTGTTTCAGTATTCACAATATTTTCTAAAAATGTGTGCTGCTGGATTGGTGATAATAAATTGGTTCCTTTAAACAGTTTACGATAGGTTAGCATATGGCAATAAAGATTTATATAAATTTCCAGTCATGAATCTAATCACTATGTCTGTCAAAGGACAGGACTCTCACTTTTGAACATCTACTTAAAAAGCTGATCATTTCGGCAGGTGTGAGGTTTTATATGAAAAACACTTAACATTTTTAACAGTATCATCTTTCTTTTATAGAGTTTTATAAGATATTCTAAAGAATATTTAAGGAACAGACTCACTGCTAGAAAGTAATCAAGATGCCTTGAAGAGCACAACTGAATACATACAGAAACATGAGTCCCAGATGCGTCTCACCTGGGACTGATTCTGATGCAAGTGCATATTTTCTTACCTGCAACACGTCCAAGACAGTTAAATGACTATCCAGAAATTAGAGTTTTATTTTATACTCGTTACTTTTTAGGAGTGAAACATAATTTTAAACGTATTATTGTAATTATTTCAATGAATTACATATGCTTTTTTGATTTTTTATTATAAATAATTTAATGAACACAGACCTTACAGGTCTGGATTTGTATTGCTATACGTTATTTTATGATGAAAAGCATGTTCTTACCTTTTTTTATCGTAATATCACGTATGAATGATACGGAATGGAACATATATATGTATGTGTTTATTATATGTATGTATTTATGTATGTATTACCCTCATCACTTCCAATGCTGTGCCAGGTAACGGGTTTCTGCGGAATTCCGCCACTCATGAACCTCCTGTGCTTCCACATTCACATATCGCCACTCATCTCCTGCCCCCGTCTCATAGTTCTCTTCCAAGTACTGTAGGTCTGGCTCTTTCAACTTTTCTGACACCCAAAGGAGCCCGGTCGACAAAATCATGTACCATCTCTCCAGGGCTGTGTAGAAGACATGTCCAATTCAACTCCATCTCTCTTTCATCAAGATCTCATTTACATGTGGATCTTAACTCTGACCTGCTAAGTGGCTCCTAGTATTCTTCTTAAGACTATTCTCCAATTGACAAAATTTTTGGAGAGTTTCTTTGTCATACCATGATTCTTGTCCATATAGCAGTATAAATCACATTAAACTAATATACCATGTTTTAGTTTGTACTTCAGTCTATTTAATTTCCACATCTCATTCAGTCTGCCCATTGTATGATTTGCCTTTTTCTAGTCTTTCACTAAATTCCAAAGATGGAAAACATGCAACGGATGTAACTGTTGCTAAATATTCGAAAGACTCAACCTCGTTAATCCTTTTTACACCTAGTGTTATTTCATCCCCGAGAACATACCCAGCTCTTATTATTTGTCTTTTTCTTAGACGGATCTTATGTACCATTTCTCTGGGCTTTGTACGTCTTGTGGTGTTTTGCAGATTAAAAAAGTACGTTTTACGTTTTCTAAGCCTGTCATGTTTCTACCGACATTCCAATCAGTACTTGCTCTTGTATCTCCAACCATTCTTCTTCAAACTGCAAAGGTAATTTAACATTAGCCTGTACTACCACACTGTTTAAGGTAAATTCACTCGACAACACAATATCAACATGGCTTTCCATAATACTGTTATGTGGACACATTCAAATGCCTTCTCGTAATCATAAAAGCCATCAGAAGGAGATTCTTAGTTTACATATTATATTTCTCATCTAGGACCTCACAAAAATGATCAACCTAGCATTGTCTTCTCTTGATGTTACTGATCCATCCCTCCTTTTGACATGTACGAGTATATTCTCTTTCCTTTCATCCACAGATTTCATTAAGAATTCTGTGTGCTACCTAAACATCAATGAAAGGTGCTTCTAATTTTAGCTTTATTGTGATCATGAAAAGCTGGTGATCACTGCTGACATGTGCGCCTCTATAATTCCTAACATTCCACAGCGTCCTTTTTCTCTCTCTCAATTAATGGCTATATGATCTATTTGGTTTCTATGAATACCATCTAAAGATGTCCACGTGTACAGTATATATATGGATGTCCTTGTGTTGAAAAAGAATACTTCTACCTACATGGTCATGTGCCGCAGGAAATCTAAATCACTGCAGCCAACTTTCGTTTGCACTCTCCTTGTGATTGCTTGCTCATTACATCCTCCTGATATTTATTGTCCCAACAACAATTTTCATATCTCTTTCTGGTATTTCACTAAATAACATTCTGCACTTTTATATAAAAGTCACCTTTCATTACTTAAGAGTTCAATGTCATTAGTATATAGCACACCATAATATTCATATCGCATCATTTTTATTTATTCTCGCAAGCAGCAATCTATTGCTCACTGCTCTCCAGGCAGTCAATCATTTTTCTGCATTTGTGTTAGGATCATGCCTATTCCTTCTCTGCCAATTCC
>NC_089750.1:26330052-26340052 GCF_040412425.1 Macrobrachium rosenbergii
ATTCCTCGTCCATGGTGTCGCTGGTTCGATCCCACGGACGGTGGACTTATTATCAACTTAAAATTCCCTTCGGTAACATATATGAAAATATATTATTTTGAGGTAGAGTGAATTGATATTAAAGGACGTTTGTAGCTTTCTGATTGTATATGAATCACGGTGATGTGATAAATAGTCATAATATGTTTAAGTAGTTCGACAAACGCATACACGGTCAACATGGCAGAGGTGGGTGGATATCGTCTCCAAACGCAAAACACCTGAGTTCGACGGGTGAGTTGACGGGAGATGTTATTCACTTATACTCTCTTGTGGCCGATTTCGTTAGTAGTGCGTCACTGTAGTCCTGATTCCTCGTCCGTCGCTGGTTCGATCCCACGGGACGGTGGACTTATTATCAACTTAAAATTCCCTTCGGTAACATATATAAAATATATTTATTTCCGAGGTAGAGTGAATTGGATATTAAAGGACGTTTTGTATTTTTTGATTATATATATATATATATATATATATATATATATATATATATATATATATATATATATATATATATATATATATATATATAATATATATAAACAGTATTTTATACGAAAAGAAAAAAATGGCTGAGAGGACGGAGTATTTGATGATGAAGTAACCATTAAAAGTTTGAAAGCCTTTTCCTAACCGCGTATTGCGTTTTTCCAACTTACAGTAATGGCATTTTTTATTTTTTGGCGACCTTATTGCGCCTGTTAAAAAGGACTGCATTCGAACAGGCGGAAATGTCGACAAGACGTCAGGTAATACTGAATATTTCTTGAAAGGGGTTTGATATCACTGGAACATATGTCCTTTCCAAAGTTTATGAAAGGATTATGGCTGGTATAAACATGTTAGCAGAAAAGCAAACTCCTAAGTATTACTATTGATGATATATATATACACACATATATACACATACATAAATACATAATATGTATATATATAAATTATATATATATCATCAGTAGTAATACTTAGGAGTTTGCTTTTCTGCTAACATGTTTATACCAGCCATAATCCTTTCATAGACTTTGGAAAGGACACATGTTCCAGTGATATCAAACCCCTTTCAAGAAATATTCAGTATTACCTGACGTCTTGTCGATATTTCCCCTGTTCGAATGCAGTCCTTTTTAACAGATGCAATAAGGTCGCCAAAAAAAAAAATGCCATTACTGTAAGTTGGAAAAACGCAATACGCGTTTAGGAAAAGGCTTTCAAACTTTTAATGGTTACTTCATCATCAAATACTCCGTCCTCTCAGCCATTTTTTTTTTCGTATAAAATACTGTTTAATTCCATTTCCTGACGTTAAGATTAATAAAAATGAATAATTCTCCCTGCACCAAGAAAAACGTTCCTGACAGATTCCATTAGGATGACGTTTATGCATACTTGATAGAAAGATTATACAATGAAAACGCAATCATTAATTCAAGAAGAAAACAACTGGAACAATACACGATCTCAGTAACATTAACATCTGTCCTTGAGTCGTGTATCTAATCCTCTTGATAATTTGGATTAGAAACGTTCGAGAAAACAGGACTAAAATGCTACAATTACTTTTACTCTGAAGGCTAATGAGTCCCTCTAGGTAGGTAATTAGACGGCAGCCCTGAGACATATTCGGAAGAAAGTCATCAGGCCTGATAAGGGGAAGATAAGACATCTCGTTATTTGCATGAGACAAGGTTTGTGTATGTGTATATATATATATATATATATATATATATATATATATATATATATATATATATATATATATGTATGTATATATATATATATATATGTATATTTATATATATATATATATATATATATATATATATATATATATATATATATATATATATATATATATATATATATTAGTCAATTCATAACATATGACAATAAATTAATATTGAGCCACAGGAAAAACAAAAAAGAAGTGCCAAGTACCAAGAGCTTTCATGTTATTTCAACCCATTTTCAAGGTACACAGTGTGTGTATATATATTTATATATATATATAGTATATATATATATATATATATATATATATATATATATATATATATATATATATATATATATATATATATATATATATATATATTTATATATATATATATATGTGTGTGTGTGAGTGTGTGTGTGTGTTCTGCGCGCGCGCTCGTGTGTGCGTGCTTGTCTTTTGGTTTATCAAGATTTAAGTAAGACCCCGTCTTAGTTCCCTGTTTTGATGGACAATTGACTGATTGTCGTCAAAGTCCATGTGACACCATTTATATAAAATCTGCCTGTTTAACAACAAAGCTTAGCGAAGCTGAACTTCCATTTGCTACACAAACTGAAAACATGACATCACCGCTCAAGTACGAGGTTTTACCCAATGGTCTTTTCGCCAAGAAAACGCTTCTCCCCACAGTTTGGGAGTCCGTCTTAACCCGAAGTGGAACTTTCCTCCATTGATGGAGATTTTTATCTCAAACTGAAAACACTTGATGTATGAGCACGTTCTCTGGAAGGTTCCAGAAATATCATAGGTATTGTGATTGTTATTCATTGTAAAACCTTTTATATTTATATCTGTAAATGGATCACATAAGAAAGGTTACTCTATTAGTTGCCTGGAAAATAGATTGTAGAGGGCTATTCCTTAGTCGGGAATAAACTATTTGCCAACACTACTGGAATCTTGAAGGGTATTTCGCCCCAGTCAATTTCTGAACGACGTTGCACCTACACCTTCTCGTGTCAAGATTTAAATGCAATACTGTGCCATGATGTAAGCCGAGCTAGGAAGTTTACTGCATGCACACGTACTTTAATGACACATCCTCTGTGAATGACGATGAAGAGTTCGGACGCTGTTGGAATGATATTGTGAGAATCATGGCAATAATGGTAATTTCTTTGATGCTGACATATCAGTCTTAGCGTACAGTTTTGCTTACAAACTGTTCTATGAACGTGATAATTTGGGGCTAAAATCTTCAATGAAAGTGATCAATTTCCGTTTTTATAGTCCGCTATCAGACTATATCAGTAACATTCCTCTTGACATATTTTATGGTAATATTTTATCTGATGATCGCCTGTCTGCTCAACAGCAAAATGATTTTGTTCGTACAATTGCTAGTTAAGTAAATAGTGATACATTTAGGTTGCCAGTACAAAGAAAAAAAAAAATTATCAGAGCTTCATCAGGCTGTGAGGAGACCCCAGGGGCATTTGACAAGTTTCATCCAGCAGCCTAAAACTTAATTATCAGTTGCAAGGGATGGAGGTACCTGATCAGTAGTGGTTGAGCAACCAAGAGATCACAAGAAGTTGAACTGTTTTTAAATCGGTGAAACACGCGGTTTTGCAAACAATTGATGATGCCCTCTAACGATGTTTTCAGTGCATTACTGTCCTCAATTATGTCCTTATAGAGTCCGAATTGTCATCAAACCTCTCTTCTTGAATATGTCACCCATGAAAATGCCCTTGCAAGTCTCATTACAACTTTATGTACAGTAGTTTTATCATGATTTTTCACCTTTTCTATATTTTCGCTAAATCTGGGATCAAACAAGGCACACTGACCACTAGAGATAGAATAAGATAATTGAGACTAATTACATGCACACACACACATTGTTGGTAATGATTGACTGACTTTGTTAAACGATAGAAGAGGCTACATGCTATCCTTGGAAAAATACGAAACGACCATTTCAAAGTACATAAATTACAGTAATTTGGGAAACCATTGGGTAATCAGAATCAGAGGGCTCAAACACCTACTGTTCTATCCCCCTGACAATTTCTGGGCTATCACTGTCACTTCTGCATAATTTATTTCAATATAACTCTCAGAACATGATAAAATCCAGCGTATATTGTTGCTGTCATACAACCATCCATCACTTTCTGCTTGACTTGCGGCCTGCAAGTGTACAATTTTTGAAGTTACAAGCGTGGCGGCTTCCACTCACCTGCTAGCGCAAAACCTTGCAATTTCCCATCAGTTTTTTTATCGGTGTCCTGTGAACTTTAGAACACATACTGTCGTCAAAACCACAGACGTTACCGGCATCGCAAGGAAATTACTAAACCTTTTTCGAATATCGTATTTCAAAACAATGCAAGTAAAAAAGCTACAAGAGCACTTGTGCATGGGGAGTTAAACGGAAGTGTCTTTGATGTGCGAGAAAGCCATTTAAACCTCCCGGGTCTAAGAATAAAAATGGGAACCTTTTGTTCTTCTCTGAAATGCGATACCTACATATTCCACTGCCGAATACAAGGCTTTCTAGCCTCGCCTCGCTACGCTACCCAATACTTTCTTCAGTTCTAGAGGCACCGAGAGATTCAAACGAAAACCGGTTTTGTGATTATAACTATCGTCTGTGTTAGATCCAATCGCTATACTGTGTATGTAGGGAAACATGAGAGGGCTATTATAAAATAGAAACAAAAACAAAAGGTGCGCAAAAGAGAAGAGGAATATGAGCATATGGTTCCCGTTCAAATTACCGCTGCCTTCGCCTCAGGTCAGAAACTTTAAACAACCACAGAGCTTAAAACGTCTCTGAAACTGAAATGATATCCACAATTCATTACAAATCAGCATAATCACTAGCACTGAAAATTAAATGGCATCTCAAATAACATTTTCTCTTACCAAAAACCTAACCAACTGAATTCAATTCAACCTTTTTATTTATTCAGGCTGAGGTAAAGCAGCAAAATTATATTTCTTTTCAAGGACAAGAATTATGCTAATCCCAGAACTCAAGGTCATTCTCCATCATGAAGTCATAATCTAACTTGTTGTGATGGAATACATTCAGTCTTTTCATCCAGAGAGAGAGAGAGAGAGAGAGAGAGAGAGAGAGAGAGAGAGAGAGAGAGAGAGAGAGAGAGAGAGAGAGAGTAAATCAGAGGGGGTATAGAAAACATTAAGAAAATAAAAAAAGGGGGTGGTGCTATTCATTGGCTCCAGTCACAAGTCAATAGAATGAATTAGAAAGCATATACATAAAATGAATTTTATAAAGCCGTAATACTGGCCTTCAAAGTCCATTTTCGACATGACTCTTAAATCCTTATTTGTATACGGACTGAGTTGAAGTCAACAACTGTCATTTGCCATTTTGTGCATCTGCTACTTAGGGAATATATAGTAATTTCCGCGAGGCACGCGAGGCAGTCTGGAGACGTTGGTTGCATTTCATATTTGCTAATTTGGTCGTCATATCACGTAACAATGATGTAATGCCTCATACGTGTGCGAGATACTGCCCGCGCCTTGCATCCTCTAAATACCATTTGTCTGTGGTCACTAGAACGCGTTTGAGTATTTATATGTGTGCGTGCATATACAGTATACAAACATACATAGACACATACATATATGTATATACATATAATATATATATATATATATATATATATATATATATATATATATATATATATATATATATATATATATACGTATATATATACATGATAGTGTTTGTGTGTGAGTTTGTGTGGTTCAGATGACCATTTCACGAGCTATATGCAAATGAGTTGATTTTCATAAATGGTCCTCTTTGCATCAGCTATGGCAGCGTACATACCAGTAACTGAATGAAATAAGTCTCTTTATCTTAAAAGTTATATAATCATTTTCAGCTTTTGGGTAGTAATCAAATTAAAACTGTTGTCTGATTAACAACTTTCATTTGTGTTCATGTGTAGACTGTAAGTATAAATTATGACAAATTTTCAATAACACTTTCTGGAGATCTTTTCAGGCTTCCAGAAAGATCCAATATAGTTGCAAGTCACATTATGCTGATGTCAATCCCCATCCGTGCAACCATATAGACTATCATTCGCGGCTATATCACACTGTAAACCAACATTGGGCGTTATTTACCTTCATATACAATATACACAAGCACACGCGCGCACACAAACACACACGCAAGCTCGCGCACACACACAGGCACATATATATGTATACACACACACACACACACATATATATATATATATATATATATATATATATATATATATATATATATATATATATATATTATAATTATATATATATATATATATATATAGAATGGTGTCAATAACCAGTTTGGCTTTATTTCTGAGTTATTTTAAAGGATTCCTTCTTTGAAATATAGTTTATAGTTGTTATATATATATATATATATATATATATATATATATATATATATATATATATATATATATATATATATAAGGGAAATAGAAATATATGGTTATAATCTCTAATGATTTTATTTAACAACTTTATTTCTGAGTTATTTTTAAAGGATTCCTTAGATTGAAAATGGATATATATATATATATATATATATATATATATAGATATATATATATATATATAAATAATTAAGATTATATATATGTGTGTGTGTGTATAATAGTTTATCATTTCCCAGTTGTTAAATATGTAAATCATGTGACAGAGTATATATATAATATATATATACATATATATGGGTGTGTGTGTGTGTGTTTGGTTTTGTGTTTGTGTCACGTTATATGTGAAACTGGGTTGATTTCTCTACATAATCAGCTTTAACTCAGTTATAGTAGCCTACACATCAGATATAAATGAAACCAGACTAAGTCTCAAAGTTCTATATACTCTAAATTTTGAGTCTTATGACCAGATAAACATATTTGCTGCACCTTAATTTGGCATAGGGGTTGACATCTAACTAAAAATGACCTTTACCCGCTGATACATACGGAATATGACTGACGCTCAATTTGCCATTCTGGAGGTGATCTTTCTAGTTATTCAACGAACTCAATATGGTCGCTATGTCCAGTGGCCCTAGTCATAAAAATTACCACAAAATAAATTTTGGAATATAAGTGTTGGCGTGAAGTTTTATCGTATTTATTTAATCTAAACTTCGTTCTTCTGAAAACGCCCCAGACTCAGTCACTGGGATAATGTGGTGCCCGATAACCCTAATAAACCCATGCAATATAAAACAATGATAGTCACAAACGAAAGAAAACAACTATAAAATGCGCCGAAGAAACTGCGGCGCAATCGAGTTTTCTGTACTGCATATAATGCAATACGGCCATGGAACTCTTAGCCGCGGCCCACGAAACTAAGCCACGGTCCGGTGGCGGCCTCAGCCACGGTCCTGTGGTGGATTGTGTTGTTGG
Organism: Macrobrachium rosenbergii; assembly: GCF_040412425.1. NCBI lineage: Eukaryota > Metazoa > Arthropoda > Malacostraca > Decapoda > Palaemonidae > Macrobrachium > Macrobrachium rosenbergii. The sequence goes on from NC_089750.1 coordinate 26,337,277, forward strand.
TACCTATTGCGAGCCAGATGTATGATTATGGCTAACTTTAACCTTAAATAAAATAAAAACTACTACAGCAAGACGGCTGCAATTTGGTATGTTTGATGACTGGAGGGTGGATGATCAACATACCAATTTGCAGCCCTCTAGCCTCTGTAGGTTTTAAGATCTGAGGGCGGACGTACAGACAAAGCCGGCACAATAGTTTACTTTTACTGATAACTAAAGTGGCAAAAGTTGTAAAATAAATAGATAAACAAAGAAGCGTAACAGAGACCCACCAGCACTTAATCCCGAAGCAATCAACCATAAATCAACTAATGGCAAAGTCATGGCAAGTGGTGTTAACAACGTTGCCTTGCCTTGCGAGGCAACGCCGTTGTCTACCAACTCCTGTTCCCATTTCCCTCAGCAACTGATCGCCATGTTCCAGCCTTCTGAAGGATTTCGTTTCATTAATAAACTATTGAGGAACTTCAATCACTTCTCAATACTTCATTACAACAACTGCATTTGGAAACTGATCAGCTCTCCATTTCTCGGCGCAAAATCGATATTTCGATTTAATGCGCGTTTCGTTGGACGCGTTTAATAGGAATTGTTTTATTTTTTTTATCTTCTGTGTTGTCATGTTTTCTCTGATTTTTTCTCCAATTATTTTTCGGTCTACCGGTTATGGAATAATTTATTTATCTGGTTTCATGCTGCCTTCTTCTTACGGTTAAAATGTTCTTAAAGTACGTTTTTCTTTTCTTTGTTTAATGGCTTAAAATATTTTGGGCATCTGTTCGTGTCCGGTTCCGTCCATGCTGTCTCTTTAGGTCTGTTATTTAAATCATAGGAAAATGCTTACTTTTCTGTAAAATTTTATTGAAATGAAATTTACTCTGCATTACGAAAATAACATCTCTAAAAAATAACCTTGAAGAACTTTTTAATATGTCGAACAACATGTAAATGCCTATATTATCATTACACGACGTTAAAAACAAGCGACACAATATCCTCTCTGTCTCTGTCTCTGTCTCTCTCTCTCTCTCTCTCTCTCTCTCTCTCTCTCTCTCTCTCAGTTGCTCACGTGCCTTAAGCTTCTCACTTCTTTAATGGCCTTTCCCGACGCTCAGTAAAACGCAGGCAGAGATGATAAACAAAACCTGAGTCACCATTTCTCTTCAATCATTTTCTTCTTCGTCTCCCTGTGCAAAAACCCCTTTTCCAAAAGAACAATTCAGGCGAGAGAATGAAGCTTAATCAGTTCACTAAGTGGCACGGCGTCAGAACCATTCTTCATTTTTTTCTTCGTCTTCTTTGAAAGAATATCCATCCTTAGCTTTGTTTTGTCAGACAAAAGAATGGGAAACTTTTTTCTGTTTCCATCCGAAAGAACATATACCAGGAAGCCATTCTTCCCATATCAAATCAATTAATTTCCTCAGAATGAGAGGGAAAAAAATCTCACGAGGTAGAGCGGAAACTTATTGTTTGTCTTTTGCAGCCGGAGCGATTGTAATTAATGTGACAAAAGGCATTCATGGTACTGGAAAGAGCCTCCTCCTGACATCCATTCAGCAATATCTGTGACAAAATATGTGAGTCTATTTGCTAAATGTTTGTGACAAAGCCTAAAAATGTACGCTTCTTTGCCAAATGAAAAACATTAATCTTGCGTAATTCACCACATATCATGAATGGCCTTAGGAAGTAATATTCTTCATCCAGACAACAATATCCATTCAACGGAACAGATACAAAGCAAATGAAGCATACCTCTTTTCACAGGCTTAGGCGTTAGCAGAAACCTTACAAGACACTAATGAAAACTTTCCTTATTCAGTTTTGGAAGAGATAAGATAACGCATACGAAGTCGTAGATAAAACAATGGAGTACTGAGTTGTTAAAGGATGACAAATCCCCAACCCACTCCCCCTCAAAAAAATAAAGACAAGCGTCCTTTCTAAAACGAATGCAAGAGGAGAATAAAACATGGAAAAACACGCCTTTTTAAAAATGGAACCAGGATGGAAATTACCAAAATGAAAGAATGAATTTTTAAAGATGAAGCCAGAATGAAAATATGCTGCAGTATTAAAAGCAGAAAAAAATAAAAGTGCAATATGTTCATTTCGAGAAAGTAAATCTTAAGTTGCTCCAGCATCTGCAATATAAAAGTAAGGAACAGATTACTAATTGATCAAGCTGGTTCATGTGTACATGAACCTAACATACGACGCTGGAATTCAAATAAAAAGTACAAAAAGGGATAAAACGCAAAACATGTGTAAATTACTTTTTTAAAAAATCAGGGATTAGTATTTCAGTTGAACTGGAAAGGAGAACAAAAAAAAAACGTATACAAGACTGGTGATAAAACACTGAACTGCACGATAGGAAAAAATGTAAAAAATGTTCTAAAACACGGCATTATTTAATGGAGGGACACAGCACACAAACACACACAAATGGAAAAGTGGAATAAAGAATTAAAAACAAAAATCTACAGAATACTAAATGGTTGAATGAAAATAATATCTTACCAGCCAAGTATATTAGTATTGGAACAAAATTAAAGAAAAACATTTAAAATGATCTAGCGAATATAATGAAACTTTATCAACACACCAATGAGGCTTCAAATTTGGGGTGCAAAAATGCCCGAAAGGCAAATGAAAAAAGAAAAAACTCTCACAGCAATAATCAAACAGTTTCAAAATCACCCGTAAAAAAGTCATCTACTTTGTAATCAAGGCTTTCTAATTAAAGGCGGTCTCGCGGAAAACATCCTCC
>NC_089750.1:26345052-26350052 GCF_040412425.1 Macrobrachium rosenbergii
GCTTCCTAGCTACTCGCCCGAATATTGGTGGAGTAGCAAGACGGATTCGGGGCGATCCGTGTCTGGGCTACATTCCGAAACCCTGTGAGGAGGCCACTCTGCGTAGTTTTCTTTTTTGTTTTTTTTCACCACACATCCTTTCCTTTTTGGGTGCTACCCATCCGTTTCCAGCAAGTGCAGCATTTTGGGGAAGAATTTTTAACCACATGCCCAGCCAAGGATGCTCAAGAGGTTATTATACCAAAAGTTGTCTGGCTTTTCAAGGCGGTCATTAAACCAAGTACCGACTAAACTCAAAGTTCCTGAACTTTGTTGGTTGAACACCCGGCGGTATAATGAACACATATCTATCTATCTATCTATCTATCTGAACTGAGTTTATTTGATATCACGGTAATTTTTTTCTACTTATGTATCTCAGATACGAATTAAAGATAAACAGAACTGAACTGAACTATCTATATATTTATATGTGTGCGTGTGTGTAGGTGGGTAAAAGCGGTAATGCCTACATGCTAAAATACATGTTACTTATATGGAAAACATTCCAATTATTTCGTGCTACATCCCAAACAATGATGGTTAATTATTCTTACATCACAAGGACGGGCAACTGAAAGACTAAAACCCATCGTGGCAGACTTTCTAATCAGCCTCATGATTACGCACACTCAGCACACACTGGGAAGTAGTAATAACCGTAATTAACACCAGTAATTAGAAGTTTGAGGGATAATGATAAGGCCATTAGGAGAAACCCTTAAAAGAAACTAGAAGTAATGACTAATTCCTCCTCACTTTTTTTGATTTTGGTCTCGTGTTTCCCCCGTTTTAACCACCTTCGCATTTTTCTCTCTTCCTTCCATTGTTAGAATTCCTTTGGTTTTCGTTTTATTTGCCTCGTCTGAACCATCGCTTTCTCTTCCCATTTTTTAAAAACTTGTTTAATTTTTGTTTTTGTTTTCCTTATCCTAACAACTGTTTCTTGTCCTTTCCTACGCGAAATACTCTATATTCATGCTTCACCTGACGTTAAAATAATTTAGTGCCTCCTTTCCGGGCCACGCGAATAGGAGAATGACTAATATTCCCATCTCTCTTTTCCTTGGACCATTTTGGCTCATTTATAAGCCTAATTCTTTCATTACATCTCTGCCTGAAATAATTCTTGTTCATGACAAACCCCTCTCCGTTTTTTTACCGTAACTTCCAAATGTCCCGTTTTCTTCCTTCCCTGACTCAGCGAATCTAGGAAAATGACCAATAACTCATCTCCCGTTTCTTTTCCTTTACTTCCATGAAATAAAACTTTCCCATTTTTTCACCGTCAAGTATTCAACAGTATCCGTTGATCTGTCCCTTTTCATTACCGTTGACTTCGAATTTTTCTCATTATAAATGTTCTCTTTTTCCCTCTCTACATTTCTACCAGCACCGCCTCATGGTCGACTTTATACAAACAAAATCCTCTACAGCATTTTCGACCCTTTTATTGTTCTTCCCTCGAAAGCAAACTAAAGAGGCGAAGGGTTTGCTAACCAGGTCGAGTGTTTGACTTTCCATACGTTTATTTTTAGGGGGCACTTCAGGGAAATCTCTCTCTCTCTCTCTTCTCTCTCTCTCTCTCTCTCTCTCTCTCTCTCTCTCTCTCTCAAAATGCATAACATATTTCTAACATAATTAATTCATTTACTTACTCAAACCGTTCATTTTTATAGTATGCATAATTTTGGTATTCCAGAGCTCAAATAAATATTCGTCGTCGATCAGAATCGGATGAATAACTGAAAATGAGATTCAAACAGTGAAAAGCGATAGCTATGACAATTGTTCACTTGGAAATAAATAAGTTTTTCCAATTCTCACCGTGGTTTTACAAGAGTGCAATAGTGATTTTAATTTATGCGTTGAGTATTCGCATTATTATGAAGCAATTTTGCAAGTGTACCCCATATAATAACACTGAAAACAAAAGGTCACTCAAAGAAATGTCATTTCTGTACATTCCCGGTCTTTTGCCCTCAGAAACAAGTCCGCAGTTCTCTATCCTTAGACAGAAATATGAAATGCGCCACACGAAAATGTGAAATCTCCCTACAATTTCCCTAATTTCATTATAGCGATGTCTACGTACGTTTATGACTCACTAAGGGCTCTCTTTATGGTACTTGAAGTATTCTCATCTAGGGAAAAATAAAATTGATCTGTAAGAGTAATTTTGGCTATTCGTTGAATTTAATGCGTCTGGATTTGAAATTACACCCGTTAGACAAGGCCCGTAAAAGCAAACTACCAATAGAAAACCACCATATTTTGACTGCTTTAGCCCTGACAATTCAGAGGGTCCCTAAAACAGTTTCATGCAGCCAGGTTACGTAAACGTTCTTACATCCTTTCCATTCATACCTAACACGTTTGTGTTACATATTCCTCTGCTTACTCTTATTTAAAGTTCATCGCTAGTTTAACTATCTACCTATCTAAAGGTTTTCAGTTTTCTATATGCTATTCTTTTACCGCGAGGAAATAAAAAAATATTTCATATTTCTTTTTCACACGGAGAGTACAGTCTGAATTTATCTGGGAATGTTTCATTACGATCGTAAAGGATACTGGGGTTATTCCTGAGAACCGTGATTCCTAAATGACTTTGCTATATACAAAATCCACAGAACCTCATCAAATATTAGTTTTTACTTGGAGCATTGGTTTACCATTGGAATTCGATATTCTGCCTATATTTCACCCAAAACATTACCTATACCAGATACAAAATGAGCATGGGTTTACCATTAGAATTTAATTTAATTTTTATATTTCGCCCAAAAGCCACAAAATGAAACAAAAACTTACGAAGCACCACTTACCACAGTTCTCAAGTAAATATCTAAATCAAAATTTTATGTCTCATTATCATATTTTAGTTTATCATTACATCAGCCAACTGCAAAGAGCCCCAGTTATTAATTATAATGGTGGATGCCGGACATTATCCATAATACAAGTACTGAGCAAGATATACAAAATAAAAATATTGGTGGTGCATCGATATCACTCAGAATATTGATGTGTCCGGTATCATCCACGAGTGCTGATGTCCGATGTCACATAAAATATGGGTGAGATCGATATTACTACAGACTGATAGTGTGTCCATTATAGCCAAAATACCAGTTACCTGTCTGATACCAGTAAAAATACACGCGTGTCTCAGATCACTTACAATACGACACGAAGTTCTTGTCGCTTCCATTTTATCGCTTCCATTTTATCGCTTCCATTTTATCAGATACGATATTCAAAAGTTGTCATCTAGACTTATGGATTCGTCGACTCTGTTGAACAAGGCGTTAAAGATGGTTCAAATCAATTAAGTAAAAATATATGCAAATATGTGTGTGCAGTTACAGCACAGAAAAATAGGTAAATATATTATGTAACAAACCTTGCATGATAAATAATGACATACAGAAGTGAATAAACAGTAGAAAAATTACACCCAAATACATATATCAAAATGAAAGCATTATTTTCAATTCTTACAAAGCGGCTACAGTACAGTTTAGTCATGGAACACTACATACAAAACAACGACCGACGGATATACGTTTACCATTAACTAGAAATACACAGATACACCCAAATAAACATGTACGATAAAACATGATATTGCAGTGAACGGCACATTTACACGCAATTGAACGTCACATCTACACGCAAAGCAAGTTGCATGTATACACACAAAGCACGTCCAGCGTACACACATACACTCACATACATCTCAAATAACCTAACTACACGGGGTATACAGTGTTTATATTTACACTAATTACGTTTAAAGGCTTCAACAACGCTATTTAAACCAGTTGTTATTATGAATGTTAGTTCTACAGAGGCCCCTTGTACACTCTAAGTGCAAGAACTAACAGGTGTCTTACAGCCTAAGGTCCTACAAGAGGAACGACGTGGAACGTACGCACACACACACACACACTAACACTAAATAAACAGGGGCATTTCCTAAAGACTCTCTAAATACAGTTTACGTCATACTAATGACGTCATGAAACAGGTCACATACATGTCTCCACGACTTCCGGGTCTACCTCGCAGAGAAAATTTTCTGGAAAAAACATCGAAACATTAATACACAGATATTGTGAGTCTGTCTGTCCACTGAATAAAAAATACTGTGTGCACATCAAAAGTGCTTTATCAAAAAAGACACAAAGTTCAGTAAAAATAAATATCATCATGGTTTGCACAACAAAGTAAGATAAGACATTTACAGGGCACTTCGATGTCTACGTGGGTGAAGTGCTCACTCGCTTACACGTGTTAGGGGTCAAAAACATACCTAAACATCCACTGTGGGTTAATCCTCTCTACATATTTACAAGGAACACATTCTAGGTTCTAAAATAACACTAGTTTTTCTAGGGTTCCATTGCATTTCTATGCAGATGCCTACAAAGAACACCAACTTAAACAGAAGGTCTTATAGGCTGGGTCCAATATCGCATTCAGAGGGAACCATGAACCCTTGAGAGAAAATATTTTTTAAGCAGAATACACTTTAAGATCAACTGATGAATGCACACTGACGAATAGTCACATTTCTTCCCATGTATAGACATCTCTTCAAGTTCAGTAAGATCGATTTCTGTATCGAATTGACACATGAAGGTTAGAAAAAAGTTGAAACAACAGTAAACATCAACCCCAGCGTCAGTAGGTTTGCGCCATCCTTCACACCGTTGAATATTAAGATATAAAACTCCTAACTATTCTTTGAGTTTCTCAGATCCTTCTGCCTCCCTCTGTTTAATGGCAGATATATCTTCACTTGCAAAAGAAAGTTCTCAGAAACCATAAATGATTCACCTAACAGTAACCCGTCACGGCCCATTCACCTTATAGGGTCTGAACTAGATTCAACTCATATGAGAACTAAACTGAGGTACATTAGTACTTCATACGGAATATAACTACAAGATTAT
>NC_089750.1:26355052-26360052 GCF_040412425.1 Macrobrachium rosenbergii
TGATACTTTATGACAGCAAAATGCAGCTAACTGAGTATTATTCAGTCGCATCTAAGGTAAGCTCAACACCACACCCAGTCACCATACGAACAATGGCCAGACAGATGCTGATGATGTTTAGCTTGGTACAAGTAAAGAGAGAGAGAGAGAGAGAGAGAGAGAGAGAGAGAGAGAGAGAGAGAGAGAACGAATTCATTATCCAATATATCATTTAAAAGAATCTATGTAATTCAATACGGTTACGCCAACCATGAGAACGCAGTATTGTGTCTCTCCATGGCGAATTCATTACCTGCATTATCCGAATTTACATATTCGCATAATAAGTCAGAACTATGCATACAAAAGCGGGGAAATAACACCAGCCCGCTCCAACACTAGCGCCCAGTTCGCTGCGAAGAATAACATCAATATCATTTGCAATTTAACAGCGGTAAAGGCAGCGCGTTACAGCAGTACCTAGCATGACCGAAAAAAAAAATGAATGGCGATGCGATTCAACATCGAAGCACCGGGAACAGTTCCTGATGATACTTGAAGCATCTGTCTCTAGTGAACGAGAAACGTCTCGTTTTTCATTGGCGTTGATGAACAAATATATTTCGTCATTCCTTGTCTATATAGATATAACTTTCAAACTAATATCAAAATAAGCACAAAAGCTAAACTGAAGCTTCAGTGCTGTAGATACATCCTAAATATCTTTATTAACAAGCTTAGCTTGAACAAAAAGCGAGTACTTGTATTTTCTGCAAAGAAGAGACCGAGAAGGTTAAAGGAGTCAACATACGTCACATCTCTTGCGATAAAGAAATATATTGGAGCTTGGAACTTCTCTCCTTTAGCGATGTCAAAGCTCCTTATCGAATCGTGACAGTATCATACAATTTGTAAAAAGTAAAGCTGTGCAGCTGAGCTCCATATTTTCTTATGTGCATGGGACGAAAAATGAGCGAGAAGTATGACTCTGACTCTTACAGTTTCTTCATAGTGCCTGCACATGTGCAAACAAACGTATATACAAGCATACAGATGCATATCAACATGAATACATACACGCTCACGAAAACATACACACAATTTATATATACAGTATATATATATATATATATATATATATATATATATATATATATATATATATATATATATATATATATATATATATATGCTTGAAATACCCACAGCACGTGATGTTTATAAGGAATCATATACTGGGTATAAGTTGTCTTGGAAAACCAAAGGCGAATCCGGTAGGGTTTTTATATCTATTGTTTAATTTTTCCTATGGAACACCTACACACACACACACATACATACACACACACACACACATATATATAACACACACACATATATATATATATGTATAAAAAATATAAGAATAATTTTGAAAAGATAAACGGTTCAGAGTACATACGAAGTGAATGAAGACTACAGCCTATTTTTGTAATCACATCCTAGCCCCTACTCAAATAAATAATAGCAAAAAGGTTCTGGACTTCGTCAACCACTAACCCATAACTTTTCGAATTCACGAATACGTAACCTCCACTGCGTTGTAGTTACTGCAGCAGAGTACAGCAGCAATACCTAACAGTTCGTGCAATCAGATAATTAGCTACACATGAGAGCAGGAGAATGTTGCACTGGCAATTAGGCTACACCGTCCCGAAGGCAACTCCGGGTATGGTACGCAGAGCTAAATGAAATTGTAGATTCGATGAGTCATTCTGAATATGGAGAGATTTGTTCACAACGAAATGAAATGATGAAAACATACATATTCGGGTTTCCATTATTCATGGAATTCTTATTGCAAACTGACATAGGTCATGATATTTATGTAAACTGAAATTACAGTGGTGAATTACTTAAAGGAATTATATAGTGCTTGAATAAAAAATAACACAAGCTACAAGCAAATACTGCTCTCATTCATTATGAAATATCCAAACTTTAAAATAATTCAGAAAATTACGTGACGATTTAAATTCAACAGAGAATGAATTCGGAATAACCAAATGCATTAGCAGCCCTAAAAATCCGACTTCCGTTAAGTAACCACCATGAATTAAATAGCGGATGAAATATCAAGCGACGAAGTTCTTTTGTATAACAGACGGTATCCAATTCAGTCGCGCTTCAATGCTAACGATGCCCTTTACGTAACAGACAAGAAATCCAAACATAAATAAATCGTACGCGTAAGCGAAGGCTGCTAAAAGCAAACTATCAATTTCAAAATAGTCGGGTAAACTTTGAAGACTTATTGTTTTGTGAAATATTCTAATTTTGTAAAACAATATGAGTATAATTAACGTATAAATACAAAATGAAAATCTGCGTAATATTATAATACGACTTCTTATACATTAAATGAAACAGCTACTTGCAATATGGTCGAAGGGTTACGCACTACATTGCATATACGCACCATGAAAATAGCACAACTTTAATGAAGAATAAAGTATATATTGTCAACCAGATCTTCAGCAAATGCAGTTATTGTGAAGTACTATTAAAACTAATTGAAGCAAAATACTTACTGCAACTACCTTGAGTGAGATAGGTACCCTCAAAAAAAAAAAAAAAAAAACTTTAGGTGTTATATTTGAAAGAATGATCTCATTTCAGATATCACCCCGAATAATAAAAAAGTTACCATTTTGACAATAGATTCCAAGAGAGACGCGAAAAAAGGGTGAATCATTAATACTTAATGGGTTAGCTCGCGCCGCCCTGTCTCTCCTTAAACTTCTCTAGTAATTCGAAAAGGATCGATAACATTCTACCTGGGTGGTTGCGCCTGCATGCCTTCCTTCCACCTATACAACGCCGTGGAAACTCACACTGGTGGGGGATAAGTTTTACGACACACCTTCAGTAGCAGGTTTTACAACATCATATATATATATATATATATATATATATATATATATATATATATATATATATATGTGTATATATATATATATGCGTATGTATATATATATATAATGTATGTGTGTGTGTGTGTGTGTGTGTGTGTGTATACACATAAATATAATGACCAAAGGAATTGTCCTTCTTCCCATATATATATATATATATATATATATATATATATATATATATATATATATATATATATATATATATATATATATATATATATATATATATATATATATATATATCCAAAACACGGGAGAAAAAATGTCTAAGAATCAAAGGTAACACTAAACTCAAGTTTCTAACACTGACTCGATAAATCAAAATCTCCACCCAGTATCTGGTGCAAAGGCAAAGGTGGTACTGCGTGTCCCAGTATTTACAATAATTAAAAAAGACGAGAGGAAAGGCCAATCATCGCATGATGAAAGCAACGGGAGAAAGGAAGAAATAGGATCACTTCTCGGCCGAGCAGAGCAACGGGATTACGAAGGAAAAGGTCAACTCTCGCCTGTTCAGAGGAAAGGGAGAAATGAAGAAAAGATCAGTAACTGTTGCCTGAGGAAAAAGGAGAAACTTCAAATCCAAACCTGAGTAGAACAAAGAGGAAATGGAAGAAAAGAATCAATCCTCGGCTGAGCCCAGCAAATGGAAAAAGGAAGGCAGGGCCAATTTTCATACTAGATTAAATTGAGGGCCAAGATATACATTCCAAATTGACTCTAACTCTAAAATGAGTCTAAATCATGCTTTCCAAAATATCATATGTCTGAGATGAGAGAGCCTAGGTTCAATTTCAGTAATCTATATTTAAAGTTTAAATCTTACATGTCTGACGAGACGTAGAATTCTATAAATAATAAAAGGAAAACGCATTTAAAGGGAATCTTGAATCCTGTCGCTTTGAAACTACACTCACAATGATGCTTAACTCATATCTACCAAATAAACACGCATTTAAAGTGAGGCTCTATTATGCATGTTAATCTAGATAAAGTGAAGCTCAACTCTAAGCTTCCAAACGATAGTCTAGGTGTAACTAAGGAGCATTTCTTACTTGACAGCTAAATAGTTGAAGTCATTTTAAAGTAAGGCTCACATTAACACGGCAAAATTTCTAGCCGAGGTTTAAAGCCGGTTTCAACTCCAGTTAGATTAAACTTACGTACAAATTCAGGTGTTACTAAACGACTAGTCTACGAAAACAGAAGTAAATGAAACTCAATTCGTACTTGCCAAATGAGGATAAGACAGGTTTAGGTCCCAAATCAGATCTGAAATGTGCATTTTAAAATTTAAAACTGGTACCTAATCACACTTGCCCAAAACAAATATAATTTGAAAGAAGGATCAAAACAAAACGAAAAAAAAAAAAATCTCCCCTACATGGGCGGAAAACACAGGATCTGGCCTGGCCTTAGCTGTCACAAGATCTATACGTTGAGCAAATTTCCAGAGTGCTTTTCGTCGCCACGAGATTCGGAATAGAGGTCATTTATTCACGGCCAGAGTGATTGATTCCCTGTCGCAGCACGGCGTCAATGGCCCATTAACTTTACAGCGGAACACCGACCATTCAGCTAGTCTCCGATGCGAGGTGACCTTTTCCAAGTTGAACTAAATAGTTTAGTAGAAAGGAACAAAACCACTTCCCAAGCTATGAGAACTTGGGTTTCCAGCCAGGGTTAGTGCCGGAGAGTAAAAAAGAAAAAATCAATCAAATCATAAGAGATATGATTGAAGCCATCTCGCTTTATAATTGGGTGACTATTAGGTCTTTGTTTTCTAAGGCCACAGAGCTGGACAACGAGTGTCATATATATATATATATATATATATATATATATATATATATATATATATATATATATATATATATATATATATATATATATATAGTACATATATTTATAATGTATAATCACCGACTCCAACACCACGTGACACAAAGATACTCTGCACACAAAAAGAACATGTCAGCTCCTTGCCACCGCTTCTGACACTGTGACACTTTCCTGAACAAATGTAAATATTAACACCAATGAATACAGGACAAAAAGCCCAGC
>NC_089750.1:26362552-26420052 GCF_040412425.1 Macrobrachium rosenbergii
TCGATATCATTAATTACATACAAAACTATACGACATCCAAACATTTTCATAAGAGATGGAGAGTCCAAAGGAAAAGGCCGTGGTAGTTCTGATGGCTTTGCATCGACCTCGACCTCACAGTGAGGTGCTCCCAAGTTCAAGACCCGCTCATGATCTATAGATTTCATTGGCAAGAGTCATCGACAGCCTTATTGGTCCTAGCCAGGGTGGAAAGGGGGATTGGGCTCTGATCATATCTACGGCATATGCGTTCGGTCTCTGGGACATTATGCAGCAATGCAATGGCCTCTCTTTTGTCTCTGCCACTCATCAAAGACATTTAAACTTTTAAAAGGGCCGCGAAGAGAGCCAGAAATAAATGATCTTGACAATAATAATGTACATTATCGTTTAATAAAAATAAATATTTAGTTATTCTAAAAAGAGAAACTCTTACAATGGCTCGAAAACAATCGGCAAATCGCCATGATATTCCTCTCGTTATAAAAAGAGCTAAATAGCATTAATGAACAGTCTTGCTTTTGTCCATTTGTGAAGTTATTAAGTTCGATGTCGAGGCTTATCTTCTATATCTTTATGAAACGAATACTTGACAAGATTAGCTAGATTAATCTTTATCAATATACTGAAATGGAACATGAACTGACAATGACGACTGATCCATGAGAAAGAGAGAAAGAACTCTGCTTCAGCCCTTCCCTTCCCCATCTTTTCTCTCTTTAACTTCAAGGATAAAGGAGTTCGTGAGCACGTAAGCCTCACTGAGAGAGAGAGAGAGAGAGAGAGAGAGAGAGAGAGAGAGAGAGAGAGAGAGAGAGAGAGAGAGAGAGAGATATTACCCCTATACAGTAATGAACTCCTTCACTAACTTTGTAATTTAACCCACGGCTTTTCTATAAAAATGAAAAATAAAAAAGTGAGTCCTTTGAAAAATCCCTAAAACTTCCCGTCTGTTCTCCCCCCCCCAACACACACACACCAACGACCTTTTCGTCATGCTACGCCTGTTGCCAAAGGAACAACTTACTTTAAACGAAGACATTCAGCGCCTGAAGTACCTCTCTTCTTGTCGGTCTGTTCCAAATCCACCTTTCTCTCTCTCTCTCTCTCTCTCTCTCTCTCTCTCTCTCTCTCTCTCTCTCTAAGCTGCAAGATATTCAAGATTACGAGCAAAGTAGAATTAACGAGTATTTGTTTATATCGATATGCATATAAACTGTAATTATCTCCTGCTGCTTGAATTTTACTATTAACGTAACTTCCAGATACGGAAGTTATGATAGAAATTATTTTAATAACAATTAAACAAGAAAATCTTGATAAGTTTTGAATGAACATGAACACATCTGATCCAACAAGATGTAAGCTAGCCTAGCTCAGAATGAAGTGCTCATGGCATCAGTGCCATAATACGAGTGGGCAAAACTACCGTTTTAATGACACAGCTGCACACTATAACCTGCAGAAGGAAACACAAAGCCAACTCATACCCATGAGAACGAGTTCCTTGTGGGGGGGGGGGGCGGTTCCGCTCTCAGCTAGCACTCTGCTGGCCCCGCGTTTGAATATCCGACCGGCCAATGAAGAATAAGAGGAATTTATTTCTGCTGATAGAAATTCATTTCTCGCTATAATGTGTTCGGATTCCACAATAAGCTGTAGGTCCCGTTGCTATGTAACCAATTGGTTCTTAGCCACGTAAAATAAATCTAATCCTTCGGGCCAGCCCTCTCTAGGAGAGCTGTTAATCAGCTCCTCAGTGGTCTGGTTAAACTAAGGTACACTAAAAAAAAAAAAAAAAAAATGAGAACTGAAACCGAGAGAAAAGATAAGGACGGGTCATTAATTAAACAAATTCATTTTAATTCAGTCTTATTGTATAGACATTATGAATACTACAAGTATTAATAAGTCCCAACTTTTCAAACAATTCAATAGGGTATCCTCGATGCACTCTCATCTGAAAGTCCTCCTCACACCCCAGAAAATTCCTGAGAGAAAAAAAAAAGACCTTCATATCATATGCTGGAATCGCATGTTTGGAGAAGACTCCCTGTCACTGCCTATGGATGTTCCGTGTCGGCTTGAACAAAAAATGTGAGGATTCTTTCGGCTTTTTTTATCAGTGTTCGGTTCTCTCGTTTTTGACAGTGTTAAAATATCTGAAAATTTGAGTTTCAATACTTGGTGCACTTGCAAAATTCTTAAATTGTTAACTGACCTTCGAGGACAAATCTCTACGAATTGCAGGAAGGCAAGTATAACTATAATGTATGTCTCAGCAAAGGATAAGCTATAAATTTTGAGGGGAAAAAATACTGTGGAGTCAAAATATTTAAATCAGATATGATACGCAAATATTGCCTTCAGTCATTCGAAAATTATACAGTTCTTGCGAAATCTTGTTAGTGAATGTATGCCACTCTTGATTAATTAATGTAGCTAATAAATCCGACTGCTAATCGCTTCGAGTCCTTCAAGTAAAATTTATTAAAGTTCACAACACGCAATAGAGCAATCACGGTGCTACACTTACAAAGTGAAAGCTGTTGCAAAGAATAAATTCCCTTGAACTATCGGCGAGGGAAGCAATTCCCAGAGGCAATGAAAAACCCGCGGTTGGTAATTGCTCAAAAAATTGGAGAGACACAGACACATACGTATACAGAGAGAGAGAGAGAGAGAGAGAGAGAGAGAGAGAGAGAGAGAGAGAGAGAGAGAGAACAACTTGACTCTGGATTCTGGAAAACATTGAGAGAGAGAGAGAGAGAGAGAGAGAGAGAGAGAGAGAGAGAGAGAGAGAGAGAGAGAGAGAGAGAACAACTTGACTCTGGAATCTGGAAAACATTGACTTGACTCTGGATCTGGAAAACATTGAGAGAGAGAGAGAGAGAGAGAGAGAGAGAGAGAGAGAGAGAGAAAATTCGAAACAAACAGAAGGGAGGGGGCAATTCCCATGATGTTATCCTGGTTCTCTCTATCTTTCTCCCTCATGGAGGAAGTACAGTTGACAAAAGGTACCATGATGAGCTTTTAAACTGGAGTGCTCATTTTGAAAGCATAAAAACATCATCCAGCTATAATTACAATGCTATGGTTCCCACTGAAGTAATTGTATGCCAATCCTTTAGTCCCTAAATCATAATTTTTACAACCAGCAACGCATAGCACGACAACTGGATAATCATGCTTGAAAAATCCACAGACGCTAAAGCTAAATATCTCAAGAAGCCCAGAGCAATTACGATAAAGAAACTCAAGTAATGAAAATTAAAATCAATGCCGTTAACGCTCGACGAATAACAGAAATACCTCAATGAAAATTAACTTTAAATACACAGTAAAACTATGAACCAATATGCTAAGAAGACTCAATAACCTTAAGTTACTTATAAACGTACGAATCGATGACTGGAAATTACCTAAAGCGATCATGAACAATAACTTTTCAATATCACTTTTGTCTCCAGCTACGCCCTCAAGCGTTCCTAGTTTATAATCCTCTTATTCAGAGATCCTTCACGTAATCCCTTCCTAGTGTTCTTTACTCCTCCTTTACTCTATCTACTGACTGTGACACCAGCTAACTTTCAGTCAGTCATTTTATCTACAATTAATTCTTAAAGTATGCCTACTTCAGTAGGGTGCATTAGTATCTGATTTACTTGTGCCACTTTTATTACTTAAAATTACAACTAAGTCTTTTGTTCCTACGAAAATGTGCCACTTTTCTTACTTAACAATAAGGTTGATTCTTTTGCTCCTACGGCGATTGTTTCTGCACTTACCAACTCTGCATAATAAAATAGCAGGAAACAAATGTCACCAATAATTATGGATATAGATATTAAGAGTTATTTTTCTCTCACTCATGTCTGGATTCCTCAATTTTGCGTGACCTTGAATTGTCTAAATAAAGATGAAACTGCACACTAACGTATCCCACGATAAACAATAAATTTATAAGTGTTAGAGGCCTAAAATGGCAAAAGGTTATAATCGCACCAATTTCACAACACAATATGAAAATATTTACATCACCTTTGTCTGTAAAAGGCAGCTTCATTATTGTCCGGCTCGAAGAGGTAAAAAAAAAGGGGGGGGGGAATTGGTATATCTTCACTTGCATTTGCTGCTTTTGAATTGGGAATTTAGTTTTGGACTTTGGTTCTGTGTTGAATCCATAACCATCTCTCTTACAATGTTTTGCAATGTGACGGCAAACAGCATATGCAGCATTAACCAAAACTATTGGGTAAAAATTTATGAGCGATCTTACATTAAAGCTGAGCGTGACCTGCGGATTTTATTCTTTTCAAAATTAAGGCTGCTTGATCTCACGAAAAGGTAACTTTGAGCTTTCTATATCAAAACTTTGCAGTTACGAACTATTCTGGTCTTTGCAATATCTGCCAGGAGAGTGCCTATGGATTACCTATATAATCCTTGATTCTTGGATGCCCACTCCATCATAATTTTTAGATTGCTTTTCTGACCAACAGTATCGAATCTGTAATCCACGAATAATCTAGGGATTTGTCCACGGTACACAAAATCGAAACATAAGAAAGACCAACCTGGAAAATAAAATTCCATCGCAAATAATATTGTTTTTAAGTTGAAAAAATTATAAATTTTTCAAAAACATTAATACAAATCTAACTAATTCGTAATTCCAAATCATTTCCAAAATTACTAACACTTTCAGCTTGAAATACAAAAATTATTAGTAAATAATTCTGTTGAAAAATTAAATAAAATAAATTATTAATAAATAATTCTATTGAAAAAGTAAATTAAGCACACAATATAGAAAATTAAAGCAAAAATACAAAAGCAAAGGACTCGGACTCTACTGAAGAGGAGAAAAATTTTCCATTTCATATTGATTTTTTTTCCAGAAGCACTTTGGTAAAATATTACATAATGCATGTATTCCGGTTTGAAAATACAATAGTAAAACAACATCTGGGTATTCAGGAAAATACAGGAAACGCTTCGAGATACAATGCATGAAAAAATTCCTTTGAACCAAAGGAAAGGTAATACGAAACTCAAAGGCAACTGAATGCGTTGGCTGCACCAAAGCCTGGCTTGCTCTCTCTCTCTCTCTCTCTCTCTCTCTCTCTCTCTCTCTCTCTCTCTCTCTCTCTCTCAAGTTTTACTGTTTCTTTAGATATTACTCTACGAAAAACAAAATTCGGGAGTCATGAACGCATGATAATATGCAGTATTTTACACTGAGGTGGGCTCCTTCATGAAGGATGTATAAGAAATTTGCTGGTACTAGTAACTGCTTTCACAGAGCCGTGCACGAAGATTAAGAAACGAGGTATACATCTGTGCATATGTCAGTAAATCATCCAAGTGGTACGTATATATGGATTTCATGCGGTGAGATAATAATTTAGAAGAGGACAAAGTATCCTTTCATTTTCAGTGATAAAATCTTTCCAAGACGAGACCCGTGAACATAAATTCTGCAGAGCGGAGTACTAAGACTTCACAGTTGTATAAAAAAAAAAAGAATTTGAACAACAAAGGCAAAGTACTGACGGCCAAACCTAGAGAAAACAGTTGTTAATTTAAAGGTTTACAGGTAATACTCAATAAAAACATGGAGTAGAAGCCTTGAAATGTGAGGCCTAAACGAATTATTAGCACAGAGAATTAATAAGTAGTTTATATGTCTAGATACAGAAAAAGCTGAATCTAAGTTACTGCATCTTAAATAAAGAACAGATCAAAGTCTAAGGCTAAGCCAGAAACATGTGAAATAAGTGAAGCCTTAAATAAAAAAAAAAAATCATTATGGTAAATAAACATGCAAAAAATTAACAAAGCTCTAGAACGTCCTTGAATCATACTCTCTAATTATGAACCATCAGATTATATATATATATATATATATATATATATATATATATATATATATATATATATATATATATATATATATATATGGAGAATGAAAGAGAAATAATGAAGAGGAACAACTAAGATTTACGCCAAGCAAACCATCATCCATGAAACAAGCCTTTTAACACAACAATGATCAGTAAAAACCAAACATAAAAGCCAGTTTTTTATCCCTCCCAAGGAAACAAGAGATAAGGATCCATTGATGACCTTTTTCTTGAAACCGATGTACATGGGAGGCTATAAGTAAAATGATATAACAGAGTTGAAAAGAATAAGTAAAATGATATAATAAAGATGAAAAGAATAAACAAAATATGAAGAGCTTTCGTATAAAGTCTATGATACGGAAAGTTTCAATCCGTCCGCCGCCTCCTCGATTAAAGATTCACCATCTACTTCAACATGGCGCCAAAACTCCTATTCCAATCCGACACAGGAAAGGTTTGGGTTTCTCAAGTACCTAAAACAGCCTGTTTTCCTGAAACTGAATCTACATAACATTACCTTTCCTTAGATTAGACACTGATTTAACCTTAACCCTTCAGGATAATTTAAATCAAATGATCTCAGAGAAGGAATTGATGAATTCAATAATCCCCAAAGGTATCTAGTAATTATTTCTCAGAAACATAACAGCCATGGTCAGTCCATTACTTTTTATTTATATCCGCATGTAAAACAACAGGGCGACATTGCAACAAATGCTTTACATACCTGCATACTTTATATTTTTTTTCACCATACGCCAGTCTTCCACATTTGGGTGGAAGGTGCCGCTAGGGGGATACAGACGTCTGGTATCTCAGACAATTTCTAAGAATGAGGTTGTTAGCCCTACGACCTTTTAACTGACCATGGCAGATACCGGTGCGAAGTTACAACAACTGGATGGAATGGTGGACGATAGGACGAGAGCAAACGTGAACCGCGAGCTGTACCAATCAGCCATGGATTCCATACACATAAACAGATAAGACACACACACATACACACACAGATATATATATATATATATATATATATATATATATATATATATATATATATATATATATATATATATATATATATATATATATATATATATATATATGTATGCATATATATATATATATATATATGTATATATTTATCTATAGTATGAATATAATACACACAATGTATATATATATATACATATATATATATATATATATATATATATATATATATATATATATATATATATATATATATATACTATATATATATACATATGCATATGTGTGTATGCTTGCTTGTGTATATTTTTATATATATACACATACAAGCAAGCACACACACACACACATATATATATGCATATATGTCGCTTTAAAATAAAATAAATTCTTACCCCCCTTATTATCACCCATTTCCTTCGTAGTTCTGATGTTATCAGTTCGTAAATAATTGGCACTTTCAAAGCCTTACGCTTAAAACATCGTGTTCTCTATTTTTTTTCTTCAAAAATTGAAAAGACAGAATTGAATTACCACATGTCATAAGTATGATTACGTTGGTTCACTAACAGGCTCTTTGTATCAGAGCTATAATGGAATAAATATTCCCAAGAAAAAATAATAATTTTTCACCCTTTGTATTAATACAGCCGTTCTTTCGTTAAGAATGTCATACGGTTAATTCATATCCTCATATTCTTCTTCCTTGAATCTTTTCACCAGAAATATAAAAATAGGAAAAGGATGAATCTGATATCAGGAGAATTTGACTTTTTCTCGTCTGAAGGTCATTGACAGATTGATCGCAGCCTTTAGCACATGCTGGTACCAGCTGGCGCTTGTGTCAGGCTTCCATACAACTTTTCCTGGTAGAATTATTTCGAAAACACACACGTACACCTTCCAGTGTCTTGCTTGCCTTTTTAATTCATTATTTATTTTAAAATAATTTGTAAATGTTAATTACAAAATTAAAAAGAATTAGACAACACGAAATGTGGTTCTAATAACACTTACGATCGCATTCAGCAATTTTACATTAAACATCTCGTTCGCAATTACTTAAAAGCATGACATTGTTATAAGAACAAGGAACCTTCATGAGCTAACAAAACTGTACAATCTTTTAAGTGCCGAAGTTTCTGCGAAATTAAATGAACTGGTCCACGAGGGAGCGACACACTATTCTCTTGTCGTTCGATAATCAAGTTTTGCTTCTGAAGGATAAAGTTATATTTCTATATAAATCTTTTATTACGTATGACAAACTAAGCTTTGATAATAACATTACCTCTGCAGTACTGAATGACCTCACGAAAAAGATACGGATGAAAAATTTTGGCATTAGTTTTCAAATTGCTACAAAGCACAAAACACAAGAGGAGAAAAGAAAATGAACACCGCACACTACCCATTAGCAGATAAGTGGATGGCGTATCCCCTAACACACCGGATATTCTAAGAAAATTCATCGGAGAATGAAACAAAGGGTGTAAAAAGCATTTGCTTAAAGGAACCTTAACAAATTTGTGTCCCGCGGCAATGTTTTATCTTCCAACTGAACTATTTTTTTTTTTTATTCATATGTGTTAGTCATAAGGAACAGTCTCCATCCGAAAGTGACCTGTGTTTCAACACAGAGAGTTCAGGCTTGACGAAGAAGGAAGGAATAAGAGATAACTGAATTCCAAACGCGAAGAGGACGCTCGACTCTTGAATGAAGAAATTTATAAAAACGTGGAAAACAGAAGTAGACGAAATCTTACAGCTTAGTGCGATAACCAATGATAAAATTCGATACTTTACTCGCGTGGATATTGACAACTGTAAGACTTACAGAGATGAAAAACACAAGCTCTATCTTTACACTTTTGTTTAGAAGAGCATCTATAGAGGAAAAGCGACTGATGCAACGGAAGCACATAGAAGCATAGCGTCGTCGGAAACATTCACTCATTTCGACTCAATAATTCCTTATTCAACTAACGAAACAAATGGTGAATCATCCCAAACGCTAAAATAACATTCGACAGAGAATTTCATCAAGTAGGAAATCACTAGCCGGTCCTCCTCTTCTCCCTCTTAGATTAAGGCATCACAGTTGCTGTCAAACCACGGCACTCCACTATCACATGACTACTGAATAAACTACGGGATTCTGATGCTTACTGATGAGGCTTAGCGTTGGTTGGCATTCTGACTGCATTTTCTCAATGGAACTGGAAGCAATCACTGGTAAATAAATATACGTAATATACCAATAACAACTAGAACAAGGAAGTTGAGTTACAGCTATTTAATACAGCAACTATTCTTCAAATCAATATATATATATATGTGTGTGTGTGTGTGTGTGTGTGTGCGCGTATATTTCTTTGAAGAATGGGCACTTATAAAATATATATATATATATATATATATATATATATATATATATATATATATATATATATATATATATATATATATATATATATATATATATATATATATATATATATATATATATATATATATATATATATATATATATGTATGTATGTATGTATGTATATGTGTATGTGCATGTGCGTGTATTTCTTTGAAGAATGAGTCACACAATTATATATATAATTATATATATATATATATATATATATATATATATATATATATATATATATATATATCTGTGTGAGTGTGACACAGACATTTTATATATTTGCAACAACCAAACTTCATCCATAGCCGCAAGTCTCCGAAATCGAAATGAGAGGCCGGTGAGGCGTGTGAAGGAACCCCTGATGCACACGACGTCAACGACCTGAGCACCAGATGTACTTGCAGAGAGCTTTATTAATATGCAACCAATTATCATTAATAACCAAACGAAACATTCTAATGCCGCCTTTGTACCGTCCATGATGAGGAAGCCGCGCAGGCATTCCTACAATAAGAGATCAGGAACAATGACTGCACGTGAATGCCTGTATTGTATCATGCAATTGCAATTTAATTAAAATAGTAATAGTTGTAAAGCGATTATGTAAATGCCGCTCAGCACTGCGCTCTTTTAAAAGTCTAAACAAAGACTGAGTTAACAAAGCCTCGTTACTCTAATGAATTAAGACCACATTCAACCTACAATATTTCCTGAAGAGAAAAACAAAATAGACTTAGTATGGAAAATTATATATAACAAATCGCAAAATATTATGGTTGGGAAGATACAACTATGAAGAAGAAATAAAGGAAGAAAACAATACATAGAGACGAAACGAACGAGGAAAGTAGAATAACAGTCAATCAGAAATAAGAGCATCTAAAAATGAAATAGAGAAGAAACAAAAAGCTGAAAAATATATGTAATGAAGCGTTGGGGTCGAGATAATGTCCATTTCCTAAGTTAACGCAAACTATCAGATTTATAGGAAGAACTTGAAATCTTTTGCAGTCACTTACTGTCTTTAAATTTTAGCTTCTTAAATTGCAACCTGCGTTTGTTTACGATAACTGATGAAGACATCCAATATGCTTAATCCAGTAGTACGGAATATCTATTTTCTGTTTGGTAGTAATAAATTTTATATAAAACTACACGGGGTATACTAAAAAGGTGCATACACGAATTAACCTTCAGATAAATCTACATTCTAACATATTCAAAGGTATACTTAAAAATAATCATAAACATTTGGGTAAACAATTGTATATAATACCTTTTATTTAGACTATAAATATGGGAAAATATGGTAAATAAATAAGAAAGTTGTATAAAATATGACGCGTAACATGAACCTCAAGGAAAATGAAAGAGGCGTCTGTATTCGGCAGACTGAGCGTGGACTTAATTTCCACACAAGATATGGTTAGTTGCGAAAGCAAAAGGTCTTCAGGCTGCCTCCATCCTCTTGGCCACAAGAATTTCCTGGATCTTGGAAGCACTTAATGTCCGGTGCAAGACTGGTGGGTTCCTTTTGACGGTGAGGTTCTCGGCTAAGAAATATTTCCCGAATGATAAGAAAACTTTTCACCAACTGAATTGATAAAGAAGTGGATAAATGAATGAAAAATCAAATAAAACGATATATATGTACACACACACACACACACACACACACACACACACACACACACACACACATATATATATATATATATATATATATATATATATATATATATATTTCTACACATATATTATATATATACGTATGTATGTATATATATATATATATATATATATATATATATATATATATATATATATATATATATATATATATATATATATATGTGTGTGTGTGTGTGTGTGTGTGTATCTGTGCGTTTGTGTGTATACTTAGGTGTGTATAGGTGTCCAAGCACGTCTGTGCACAAGTACATGTATGTGGGTATATACTTCTGTATGCGTGTACCATGAAATACGCAAACAACAATCTATAAAAAGGCAGACAACACTGCATAAACAAAACTGACACATGTGGCATTCATTAATTAATCTCTTTATAACTTAGCAAATACCTGCAATCCCGAATCTGCCGAGACCCCAGAGCGACCTTGTTCCTCCCCTTCTAATACCCGAGATAACAGCTTTGTTGTCGCGCTAATGAGGTGCTCTTCGGGATCGTATCGCTCAGGATTAAAGAGAACTACAGCATCTTTCCCTTCTTTCGGATCTTTCCTTCTCTTCTCTCGTAAAACTCTTAATTTCATTAAGAGTGAGATTCGAACGTGGCTCAGCCGCCAGCGGCTTGAAAGGGCGAGTGATGAGGGGGACAATCTGACGCGAAGAAAAATGTGGGTAGAATTTTAAGTTTTTAGGATCGACATTCAACTCTAGGTTTGTCTCCGGGTTTCATTTTAGGAATCGACCACATTGACATTCCTGGAAAAAGGTATTATGAAAATATGACACACGCATACGCGAGCATACACACGCATCATTTAAATATTGAGCACCAAAACTCAATAATATTGAATTTTCTATGGACCACTTCACTCAGCGAGTGGCTAGTTCAGCTGTCACTCAAGTATCAGTACAAAGAAAGGCGTAGGTGCAAACCCTTGTGCACTTACGATGCACAACGCCCTTTGGGTATGGGTTCGTTTTAATCTACAATGAATTCGTTATTAACGAGTTGTTAGGGCTTATCTTAATTTATAAAAGGGCACATGTAAAATTAGGGTCAAACTGTCACGCACGCACACACGAAAAAATTTTATCGATACGTAGGCTACAGATAAGATATTTAATATATATATATATATATAATATATATATATATATATATATATATATATATATATATATATATATATATATATATATATATATATTAGTATCATCATAACTGAACCTAACCTGACCACTAGTAAACATTTCTAAACTTATATGTGAATATATATAAATATTCATGTTTCTAGGTATACATGCACATAACAACATACATGTGTGTGGGTATTTGAAAACTCATTCAACTTTCGAAAGATAGCTGATGATGAAAACGTTCAGCCGAGAATTAGAAAAGCGTATTACCACAGAACATAACTGAGATTCTGTAATTTTCCACATTTATTAAACAAACACATTCAGCGCTTAGATGTGAATAGTGAAAATAGCTCTCGGGAGAGAGAACATTTTTCTTGTCTTCGCCTTTCCTCTGGGGAGGTGGAAGAGCGCTTTTCCATGGTAAAATTACAGTCTCTAGAAGTCATTAAATATTCATTACATTACACAACCACGAGCTCCCCGTACTTTTATGACCCGGCGTTACTGCTTGTAGTTAGCAGGACAATACGAATTCCGCTTCCCATGAAGTCGGCAAGCGCGTGCAAGCATTCACACAATGGCTCCCTTAACAAAGTTTAGTCATAAGTGCACCAGTAAATTTCGATAATGATAGAAGAAGAGGAGAGTGCAGCCAATTTTTAATCTCAGAAAAGTAAAACATCTGAAATGCTCGTTAATCTAAAATATATACTACCACTTTTGAGGCGGCAATGGAGTATGAGCTAAGAGAGAGAGAGAGAGAGAGAGAGAGAGAGAGAGAGAGAGAGAGAGAGATTGGTGTTTAAACACACACAACTGCAGCTTTAATAAAGCTAAAGTGGGACATATGCAAGCATCAGACGAAGGCTCGGCAGCACCTGGAAATAAAAAAAGGCGATCCCGGGCGGAAAAGAAAAATATTCATCACATTCAGCATTCCCATCAAAAGTGTTTCCCATCGAACAATACATACAATGAGAGCTGGCAAGAAAAAAAGTGTGGAATCCGACCGATTCTCTCTTTGAACTGGACGACACGGACAGGGCACAACCGACGTTGTTTCACAACCTCCAACTCAGAATAAGATAAACAGTAACTTTTAAAACAAAGACTAATGGCATGAAAGCTCGGGGTAGGTCTGTTATTCCCTCTAGGCCGTCATCAAAGGATTTGCGGACTGGCTGATCGTCAGGACGTACAAATGGACAGAATACATTCATCTCAAGAGAGGATGATGAAAAGAGCGAGAGCACACATAAAACCTCATGGAACACGAGGAAAGAAAGAAAAATGAATGGCGACAGAGGAAAAAGAAAGTAGGTTCTCCTAAACAGAATAATATTAGGAATTTATCATTATAATTATTTATGAATCGTTATTCGTTAGGAACTAGCATCGGATTTTGTTTAAAAGTATAAAACCTGATCTTAACTCAGACAACTGCTCAGTGTTTTATTTACTCAGTAATTTTATTAATATTTGTTAATTACTTTAAGAGATTTTGTCAGCTTTCTTATCTAATAACACCCTTGCTCGGTTTCCCAGCCAATAGTGACTACGTATTCTTTCAGCCATGGAAAAATACACTTATAAAATTAAATTTCCTCTTCCCTAGTAAAATCACCCATAGTAAATCTACTCTCCACTCTTGATGGTCTACTACAGCTACTTCTCGCAGCTAATTCTTAGCTCATTCTTCTGCTTTGTAATGGGTTTTGTCTAACATTTTTATTTCTATTGGAGCATCTTGCTTAATTACGGCAGCGCTGTCAGACAGCAGTGTCCGCAAAGGTCAATATTAACTAAAGTAAAGCCATTCTGTTTCGAGATCTGTTACAGATGCAGATGAAGCCCGTCTGCTTGAAATCGAAATATTTTCCATGTGAACTATCACCCCTACCCCCGCCCCTCTCACTTTTGCTATAGCTGTAGCCATTCGGTCTTTAATTGGTGGTTTTCTCTGAAACCATTTAAACACCCAACACTCTTCTTTGTTTACTACTATTTGTCTTGCTAAGTCTGTATACTGCAGTTTCCGACAAGGATTAACGTTGCACTCTATAGTTTCTTCCTTTACTGTTTAAAGGCAATACTTTCCCGTCCTCTCTAACTTAATATACTTTTATTCAAATTTATAAGCATTATAGGTGAAATTAATGTTTCAGACAATTCTGTGTGCGGGAATGTTACAAAATTTATCTACCATAAGAAAGTATTTAGACACCTCTGTAACCATTTACAGAAAGTCCTAGTTCCTCATTGGAAGAGTGGGTTCCGTTCTCAGCTAGCACGCTGCTGGCCCTGCGCGGCGTTCTAATCTCTGACCGGCCAATGAAGAATAAGAGGAATTTATTTCTGGTGATAGAAATTAATTTCTCGCTATAATGTGGTTCGGATTCCACAATAAGCTGTAGGTCCCGTTGCTAGGTAACCAGTTGGTTCTTAGCCACGTAAAATAAGTCTAATCCATCGGGCCAGCCCTTAGGAGAGCTGTTAATCAGCTCAGTGGTCTGGTTAAACTAAGGTATACTTAACTTTTTTTTACGGAAAGTCCTTTGTGAATGCGGTTATCTCGTTAGAACACATTTTTTTAGTCAATTCAGACATCTATCCAGCCTTCGCTTCTCCACAGGGATCCTTCTTTAAAGAATCAATTAAAAGCCTTTGACCCCTTCAAACATCACTCCGTCCACCTGATAACCTGCAAACCGCTTTGTCCTTCAGTGATATGACATCAAAGTTCCAAAATTTCTCTTCGTCTAAATGCATTAGGAATTGAGAAATGTCTATAAAGACACATTTACTGGAGTTACTCCACTTTTATGATTAGAGAATTGAACCTTTAGAGAGAGAGAGAGAGAGAGAGAGAGAGAGAGAGAGAGAGAGAGAGAGAGAGAGAGAGAGAGAGATATTAGTTTGCTCTCAGTTTTTTTAGCAGACGATTTAATGGCATATTTATCAACTTTGATCGTGTAAACTGTTGTGAAAGTTTATGCTATAACATTTATTGACTCCAAAACACACTTTTTACAGTTTTTTATTCTCTTTAGGAGAATATGAATGATCCTTTACTTCTGGAAAAACTTTGGTTTTCAGGTTACTAAGGAACTGTCTGTATGATTACAGGAAATCAGTGCAGTATTAAGGTGACGTAATTTCTTGTCTTCCTTGCAGCTACTAAAGCTTTATTTTGGCCAAATCCGTCCGTGTTTGGAGTACTGCTCCTCATCCTTGGCGAAATTCATTTTTGTTTCCCTCCTTACATTTGAAGACTACGGTTTTTCCAGACCGTTAAAGTCAATTACATAATTCTTTCTGCTACTGGCCGGCGTCGTTCCTTGAAATCCTTGAATTCCAAGGAGCAATTATTGTTTCTAAGCTCTCTACTACTAAGCTTTGGAATTTCCTTCTTGTTTCCGATCATGAATAAGAACCGGTCATCTTTTATGAAACAGCTTCATCGCTTCCTTGAGGATTAAGACTCAACTTTTCCCTTTTCTTGTCCTTAGTGTTGTTTATAGAACCTTCTATAACAGTAAGGAAATTTGTGACCGTTCCGTCGGTTTTTGAGGTTATACAAACAAACACACTGCCATTCATACAATTATACATACGTACATGTATGTATATATATATATATATATATATATATATATATATATATATATATATATATATATATATATATATATATATATATATATATATATATATATATATATATATATATATATATATATATATATATATATATATATATATATATATATATATATATATATATATATATATATATATATATATATATATATATATATATATATATATATATATATATATATATATATATATATATATATATATATATATATATATATAGAGAGAGAGAGAGAGAGAGAGAGAGAGAGAGAGAGAGAGAGAGAGAGAGAGAGAGAGAGAGAGAGAGATAGGTATGTGAATATGTTTGTGTTGTAAACTTACTTATAAAGCAAGTATTTACAGATGAAAGCTAAAATAATTCCATAGCTTTCACTTAAATTACATCACGGATACGCAAATCTAAAGATCTGTTTTCACACACAAGTACTTCACTTAGCTAGGTATAAACAGACAATAATATTCCCTGAAGCATAAGCATAATCGTGCGTTTCTTAAACAGAAAACTGTACCATGATACGCCTCTCATGACGTCATACATCTACAGTGACACTGTATCGCAGCGAACTCCATTCACGGCAACATAATCGTTGACAAAATGCCTTAGAACTGCAAGAAAAGCAATCTCACATTGCAGCCGCATGGAAACATAAGCTTGTCGCCTCAAGAGGATTTAGGAGCCATGTATCTACACAGTAATGAAATCAGAAAGCAAAAATTGGACAAGCATAAGCGCATTTATAAATCATTCCATTACCCCTGCCACTTTTCTATAGTTTTTTGTATTGTTACCCTCGTTGCAATTATTCAAATGCTATTGTTGTTGACATTTTTCATAGTTAATACTGTCGTATTTACATTGTTATGGCTAGTTTTAAAACCCTTTTTAAAGCTGTTGTTTTTAGACTAAGCTCAGAGAGTGCGATATGACAGAGCCTTATAACAATACATTATTGGAAAACACTCAGCTATCCCTCCACCCATCTGTAGCTAAGAATGTTGTAAAGTATTACCCACCTTTTAGTATAAACTTGAAGAGCAATGCGGTTCATTTATATAATGAAAAAGGATCTTTTACCATAACTGGAAAACATCAGCAATTGAATTTGCACAATACTGATCTTCTCAACATAATGCGATCTTGTGTTAATCTTATTCTTTGACCGCTTTAAAAAATAATTCACAATAAGTGGCAACATGTCACTTTTTTTTAATAAAACAGAAAATTATATCTAGGATATGAAAGCCAATAAGTATGGGATCATAAATACTGAATACTTCGATGAATTTTACTACATCATTATCGCAGACTTCTTTTTATAGGACGCATTATTTACAGCCAGTGATGGAAACCATATTAGCAGTTTATAGGCAACCACCAAAACTATGATGGGATATTGTTTCTATTAATTAACTATTAAATCATCCCAAGAATATACGATGTCATAAAGCTAACCGGACGGTCCCAAAATGGACAACGTCTGGTATTTCATTATAGACACACACACACGCACACACATATATATATGTGCGTGTATGTATGTATGTATCTATATTGTCTTTCTATTTTTTATTTTCATGTACAAGTATGAACCTAATAATGAAGTTAAAACAACGCGAATATCGATCGTTATCGAATCCGGAAGTAATAATTCATTTACCGAAATAAAGCAAACTTTAAGAACTGCTCCTGCCACGGGTACACTTTCTCTTAATTTTTGTGTGTGCCGATACAGACTTTTATTATATATATATATATATATATATATATATATATATATATATATATATATATATATATATATATATATATATAATAATAATAATAATAAAGCAAACTTTAAGAAATGTTCCTGTCGCAGGCACACTTTCACTTAATTTTATGTGTGTGTGTGGATAAAGACTTTTATTTATATATATATATATAGATATATATATATATATATATATATATATATATATATATATATATATAATAAAGCAAACTTTAAAAGCAAACTTTAAGAATTGCTCCTGCCACAGGCACACTTTCTCTTAATTTTGCGTGTGTGTGTGTGATACAGGATACAGACTTTTATATATATATATATATATATATATATATATATATATATATATATATATATATATATATATATATATATATATATATATATATATATATATATATATGTCTGTATCCGTACACACAGAAACACGCACACACACAAAATTAAGAACTACAAGGCCTGTGGTAGCAGCAGTTCTTAAAGTTTGCTTTATTTCGGTAACTGAATCACAAGATGGCAGTAAACGTTAACAACTGAAGATGCAACGTAATTTGGGATCTCATACTACTTGAAGGGTTATTCAATTCACCAGTCATTTTCCTCAACACTTCAGCCGCAAGACACGACGGCAGAAATGAGCACGAGCCAAATTTAGAGTTGCTAATATTCAGGACCAGCCTCAAATTCCTTCACCAAGAGTCAATAATACTTGTTAAAGTATATTATTATGATTCATATTTCAGAGAATTTTCAACATTTCAAACAAACAGCAAGCCAAGTACTGACATGGTACAGTCTAAATATTACTCCTAGAAAGAGAGAGAGAGAGAGAGAGAGAGAGAGAGAGAGAGAGAGAGAGAGAGAGAGAGAGAGAGAGAGAGAGAGATCAAATGAAAATCTAGCCACGTCTCTACCCACTATGAAAATCGGTGACGTAACGCTTCCAGTTGACTCAAGATGTCGTAATAACAAAGAATCTAAAATATATTTAAAATTCTATACACGGTAGCTACTGAATAAAGAATTCCTCTGTGAATAGCAATGCTTTCCAAGTAACTATAAAAATAAGAAATTTACGTACAGCTTTATACAGCATATAAATCTGTGAGTGTAATATGATCCTGAAAAATACAATGACAAAAGACCTTTCCTGCTACTAATCCTAAGTTTCCAAGACAAGGCAAATATAGACTTATGACAAACTTTATGGCAATACTTTTGCTTTTATTTGCTAAGGAATCCAAGGAAGACAAATCAAATAAAGGACCCCTGTCCTTTGTATCGGCGTTCACAATATTTGCATTGATACGTTTCCAAGTCATTCCTTTCCTTCAAATGCATAACATCTACAGACGATGGAGGAACTTACTCACATACATGTCTGAGTAACCTTGCCTGTCCAATATTATATACAGATATATAACGTAGAGGTTAGTTATATTCATATACTCAGTATTTCCGGAATCGATACGATCGATATTCCCTTTGTTGTAACTTCATTGCTGGGTTCATACTGACACATGAAAATACTATAAAAAATTAATGACTCTACGAGTTCGCAAGGGACTTGTACTGTTTTTATGAACTTCCAATTAAGGACTATCCTCTTATAATAATCATCGTACATTAGTAAAAAATTTAGAACAACAAAATAAGAACATTACTTGTAAAACGGCTACTTTTTTGTAATTAGAGTTGTCTTCACATGTGCTCGATAAACCTTCGTTGCTTTGCCCATAGTTCCATGATTCTGGGCAACTTTTGGTATCTAAAAAAATAAAAATAAAAAAAAATACACATCATGAATCACAGAAAGCCAGTAATTGAAATGCTCACCTTTGCAGAGGTAGAACAGTTATTTGCCGTGGCAATGGAACAGAGGTTTGGAAAGACATACACTCTTGTTGTTTACTGAATTTTGCTTCAACTAAGCCTTCTGTAAGATGACAAGCGCAAAAATGATAACAATCAGTTATTAACAAACCAGTTAAGGAAGCAGAGAATGACCAGGCAGGCCCAGCTAAACACAGAAAAAACCATATTGCCTATATACCATGAAAGAAAGCTTCCTACCTTCAAAAGCAGGTATATTAGAATGATTACTGCCTGGAAAACGATTTACGTCGTAAAAGCTACTTTATGTTAGGACATTTTACAAACTTTCTGCTAGCGCAAATAATCACCTCAGTAAAGCTTTCCGCCTATAAAGACTATTACAAAGACTATTACAGCACAACGGCAAATTTTAGAGAGGTAACTTGAATGTTAAATGAGATTTTTAAAAAGCCCATTGCCTGTGTAATTACATGGATTTAAAACCTAAGCCATTATGATAAAATTATTAGAAAGCGTAAACCCAGCATGACGGTATATACTACACAGCTCACTGCCAGAGCAGTGACATGTACCTGAAAGCTCAAACTGATATATATTGAGAGGCAACTTATAACTAGATGCATTAGAAAGCTTATCGAATGGCTAAAGGAATCGAAAGCTGACTACGAGCATAGCAAAATATATTAAAAATCTTTCAGCCAGCTTAAAAACACATTATAGAAGCTTACTGACAGGAAAAGAGACATAACATTAGCTACCAGCTAACACTGTATATCAGAAACCTTACTCAACATGAATTTATATTGGAATAACAAAACCCTACTCGTGTCAGCAGACACAACGTACATAAAAAAAACACAGAAAAAATCAGTACGCAAATACTATGCCATAAAATAGAAACGTGTGAAAATATTTTACCAAAATTTTGCGGACCATTCGCAGCTCAAAATAACACCATTATCATCCAAATGTAAAGTTCTGCACTAATTTCCAGGAATGTATTAAAAAGTTACTCTTGGTCTCATGTACATTTGCTTATGGAAATGTTTGGCGAGAGAGAGAGAGAGAGAGAGAGAGAGAGAGAGAGAGAGAGAGAGAGAGAGAGAGAGAGAGAGAGAGATTATCAATTAAAGAAGACGTTCAAACTCTTCAAATGAATCAACAATATGAAATATTAATAAAAACCTGACGGGTAACAAGAGCAAAGTTAACATCAGTTATAACCGGAATTTGCAAAAAAAAAAAAAAAAAAAAAAAAACCAAGTAAGAGACTTGCTTCCTTATCAAAGGTAAGAGATATTTTATCAGACTATAACTTCCTTAAACATTATTGTTGCATTCGGAATAGATCTTACTATACTAAAAAAAATGAGGGATTTCTTTATTCCGTTTAAAAAGTCCTAAACACGTCTCCCGAATTTTGCTGATTATTGTCGCATTTACAACAATTTACAAACAATTTGGAAAGTGTTTAACAATAAAAAACCATGAAAGAGCCAAGAATCTTATTTACATTCTATTACTTGATTTTGAAAAATAATGGTATTAGCCCTTATATAAATGTTAAATATATGCACAAACAAATAAATAAACAAATTAAAGCCGGTGATAAAGGCTCATAAAAATCGTTTCCTCACATGAACTCACAGATTGTCACAGAAATACAGAAAGTCATTTTGCGTTGTATAAAATTCATCCGGCAATTCCTATAAAAAAAAAATTCCTTGAGCCAAATATGCCATACTAAAATATTTGGGACTGCACATTGGTATCCCTGTTCCCTAAAAGCAAAGAAGATTTACGGTACCCAGAAGGAAATTTGCTTCGTTGATGAACCTCATGTTACAGTTTTGCTAGTGCATGTTAAGAACTAGTATAAAGTGAAGGAAAACGTATCTCTATTTTGCATAAATATTAAATGCAACATCCGTCTTGGTATAAAAATCGCTTTACATTATTATGAACTTTCACATTATTATGAACTTTCACCTAATTCTTCGTTGCTATGTTATAGTGACATCTACTAGTGATGTCTGAAGTCTCACACCCCATAGCCAATTGCTTCGCTGAGAGCGAGACCTTAACCAATTTTGTTCCAGCGATTTTTCCTCACCCTAAAATGTTTCGCCAGAAATACTAGATAAGGTTCCACACTTTTGACTCAGCTTTATTATGTTCTACCCATAAGTCTTGGCTACGATACAATAAACAAGAAAAAGTCTTATCACGTCTAGAATATCTTTTTTCTTTAAATATAGCACCCTTTTGCCCGGTTTTTTTTTTTTAATTTCATGTGTTATCAATTTCTTTTGTCTAGATTGGCCCTTATCCCGTCGGAAAAACTACATTTTTGATAGAATCTAGGATTTTCCGTAGCGCCGAACTTTAGGATAGCTCTTTACTGTAAGAAGAAGTTTCAAGGCCGCAGTTCGAGCCTGGGAAGTTATCAGCAACGGAAAAGAAATCTGGAGAGCAGCTTTCTGTCGGGAATCATAAAATACAAATTAAGGATAAAAAGGTTCAAGGGATCTTTAAACATTCTATCATTTGAATTAATGGATACCATTAATATCCATAATGTTAATGCCAACTCGATCCATGCAAAATATTTCCACCATATGAATAGTTTCCAAAAATTTCTATAACTTTTTTGCGAATATGTCTGTGCGGACGAAAGTGAATCAACCGAGTACAAAATACATACGGTATGTATGGCTCCGCCCTCCGGTGGTTTTGAAGGCCAAGAGTCATGTACCAATCAATTGTTACTTTCCCTTTAGAAAAAAAAAAATCCCAATAAATTTCCATCAGTTTTCCCAATTTAATGTATTCATGCATTCAGATATTAATTACAGAAAATTTATAAAAAAAAATTTATTCAGCTATTCATTACAAAATAATCACTTGTCCAGTACTTGACCTTCCGCCTAAAATGTTTTAAATAACACATCAATGACGATTCAGTGCGAATCGATAAATGGGATGACCCTTTCAGCATACAATTTGCACCTACATTACGGGATTTACAGTAAAATCATTCTAATTATGAAATGTAATTAGTCTAAGAATACGTGAGTGCAGTCATTGAAAGCTTCGATACTGGCGAAGCAAGCAAGCTATGACACTAGGTATGAGTGTGTTGTTTGGTGCTTGCAGGCACTAAATACCTCAAGTGCCTACTTTATTACTTATGCTGTACAACACTACGAACACACCACACCCTTACACTTCTGATTCTTGGGGTCAAGGCGTCACCCACTCTAGTCGTGTAACCAAAGATTTATGGAACAAGTTTACAAGTTAATTAAAAATCAAACCATGTAGATTTTAAATATTTTAATATTCCAATGTCTTCCTCACTAGAAATTGCATAAACTAATCAAATTGTAAACCTGCTGAGAACAGACCTCTTTCCCCCGAAAATTTTGAACAGTGATAGAAGGAGTGAAAATTAGGAATTTTTTTTGAGTAAGTCGTGGAGCAACTAGTCAGACTCTAACAGTAAAGTCACAAGAGGCGTCTTTTGAACCTTCGACCCCAAGAATCAGCCTAAAAGTAATCAGCCTACTGATACACACCGCAGTGCTTTAACACCTAAAAAAGAGTAAACTGGCTGTGCTTCATATTTTGCTTGTGTGAAATAGTAACACGTAGCCATGAAGTTAACCAACATCTAATAACTGCCCTTTACTACTCATGTTCCAAAAAAGGAGACTAAATGGTAATCGTGACAAGACTGACCAAAATACGTCTCTTCATTAAGTACAGATTAGCTTTCTTTAAGGATTGTTTTTTCCTTTACCTTTTCAGCTTTGCTCTCTTCTTCTTGAAAGCTCTCTTGACCCGGAT
The DNA here is from genome assembly GCF_040412425.1 of Macrobrachium rosenbergii. NCBI lineage: Eukaryota > Metazoa > Arthropoda > Malacostraca > Decapoda > Palaemonidae > Macrobrachium > Macrobrachium rosenbergii. Next base: position 26,385,817 of record NC_089750.1, read on the forward strand.
GAGGATGAAAGCAGCCGTTCCGAAGCTCACGGAGGGCATTCTCCCCTTGGAGGGTGATGGAGGAGGTTCTTCGCCTTCCTTCTCCATCGTGATGGCTAGAGCGAGGGCGACGATGAAGATGGTGGTGACGATGGTGAGGATGTGAGCTGGAGAAAGGAAGAGTCCTCAACAAGAGCAACGAAAGCAGGAGCAGTGAAGGCGGGGGGCAGAGGGCGAGCAACGATAGGCTGAGGTGTCAGTAACAGCAACAGCAGAAGCAGCAGCAACAGAAGTAGCAGTACCAGTAATTTCTATTAATGAGTAGCAACTGTGAGCGAGGAAATCAGGAGCACAGAACAACACTATTTATCTCTTCTCCCGAAGGATTCCCAGTGTTTCGAAAGGAGCGCCATGATCGTCACAGAGAGAGAGAGGGGGAAGGGGGGGGGTTTTGGTTCAGGGGAAAACGGAAGGATCAGACAGCGAAGAGGAACGCATAGACACAAGGAGATGCTTTTGACAGCGTCGTCTTCCTCCTCCTCCTCCTCCTCCGCCACCTCCCCACCTCTTCTTCAGCGCGACTCGGTGGTGCTTCCCTTCACTTTCGGATGAGAGATGACCTTCGAGGAAAAATCATCCGTCAGGGCACCAACAGGAGCAGCAGGGTCATGGGTCGCCATCACTCAGAGCAAGTCAAACTGCGATAATCGAGTTGCCGAAAGACGTTAAGAGGAACAGTATTGTTGCTACATTTTCGCCCAAGAAATCATTGCTTAATGAAACAAGAGAAACATATTTCCTACGTGGTTGATTTACGGCTTCAATATCCAAGATTACTGATATTCACCAAAGACCCCAAACAGTCGAATTTCATCTTCAACATTCGAAAGTTTCCTGCACTAAATGGTTAATGTATTGAAAATTAAGAACACTAAAGCCAGTGTGTTTCAAACTCGAGGTATGTTCTTCCTTCACAGCTAACACATTTCATGGAACTGTTTCAGATCAAACTATTTTCTGCAAAGTCAAGTGCAATACTCTTGATTTTACCTTGCATGGAAAGATTAGTGATTTTGCCTTTTTTTTCTATCAAAGGAAAAGCACATTTGTAAATGTAAAACACCTTTTAGGAACAACTTAGTATTTTCATTAGAAAAAAAGAGTGCTGGTAACCAGAAATGATTCAACGTAGACTTTTCATTTATCCAGGTAAAATTAAACTATTCATTTTGCTTTACACTAGATACAAATATTTCCACTGGGTACTTAACGCCATCGCCACTAAGAGATGGAGATCACTTCGCAGTAGAAAAGTTACAGGAATGGAATGGAATGGGAATGAAGAGTGGAAGAGGAATTCTGAAAAAAAAGCAACAAAACGAAGTCTCTGAAAAGTGTGATTATAAGAACAAAGAAAAGTATTTGATGGTGTTAAAAGTTGCAGTGTGATAGACAGAGAGGCACACTAAGGTACACCATAGGGGCAGCAGGTGTTAACAGGCATTGGCACGCGTACACACATACACACACGAACAACGGAGGGGGGAGCAGGTCTCCGCCCCTACCCCCTAGAGGACTAGAGCAGCCCCCTAGGAGTGTGCAGGAAGCAGGAGGGGCCCACACGAAGCGTCAGGGGGAAGCGACACGCGTGTGTTTCCACTCGGCCGCCGCTACCGGTTCTGGCTCACACCCGCTCCACGGACCTCCACTTCGCGACCCAGCCCGACCCATCTCGTCCTTCCTCCTCCTCCCTATCACAGCACCCACCCCTTCCTCTCACCCACCCCCTGGCTATACCCTATCGCCACCCCAATCATAACACCACTACCCCATCCTCAACCCCATCGGAGACGACGAGTCACGACCGTCCTATCCATCCGTCCACTCCCTACCTCTATTCCCTGGTCCCTTCATCACTTGCTTCTTCCTGTTCCTTCCTTCCTTCCTTCCTCCCTCCCTCCTTTCCATCTATACCTCGCGAACTCCTTTCCATAAGTCCCATTTTTCTATATCTCTGAAAAGTTAACAAAAAGGCCAATCCTCTCCAACGACGCACTTTCTATCCCAAATTTATTCCCATCCTGATCGGGATCATTTGAAAATAAGCGAACTTATCTAAAACAACCTTCAAGGCTAGGAATATGTTGCCAGATTAATGGAATTAATATTAACTTAAAATATGGCTAAAAGATATTAGTGAGGCAAAACTTATAGATTAAATTCAACTATTTCTAAAAAAAGGGACACGAATTATAGAAAATTCATAATTTCTTCATGACGATACACAGAAACTGACCTACACTTGAATGCGTGCGCACATGTAGGAGCTGCTCGCTGAAAACATACAAAAGGAGAAATGAAAAATAAAATAGAACAATCAGTCGCTGCACCGCGTAAATGATAGTAAACATTAAGAAATACAACAAGAAAATAAACCATAATGTATGATAATTCGAATATAGTCATTTGACTTCACAAAAAGTTTAAGAATATGATATATAAACATTATATATATAAATACAACAAGAAAATAAATATATATATATGTATGATAATTATATATATATATATAATATAGTCATTTGACTTCATAAAGTTTATATATATATATATATATATATATATATATATATATATATATATATATATATATATATATATATATATATAGAGAGAGAGAGAGAGAGAGAGAGAGAGAGAGAGAGAGAGAGAGAGAGAGAGAGAGAGAGAGAGAGCGCATTATAAAACCTACATTTATCTACTTATGTCTCAGCCCTAAGCTGGATGATAGCATCTGTTAAGCTCTAAAACCCATTCTTCCCTAAAACGCCATCACACAAGAGTTACAGCCAACTTAGAGAGGCTAAAAATGTTGCGTTCAACCCCTTTCTCTATCCCATACGGTTAAAAGGAAAACCATTTTGACAATAGAAAGCCCATTCACAGTTTTTTTTTTTTCTTTTCAGAAGTAAAGATAACTTAAATAACATTTATTCCTAAATTGGGCATACGTACGTGAAATGGTTGAAATTTATAGTACGTCACCTATAATAATAAAAAAGCATGTAAAAGACACAAAAGGAAACAATGTGAAAAGAACGAACCTATCCGAATTTTAAAGAGACGGGAGAAAATTCTAATATAAAAATATATCCAAGGACATTGTTCAAATGAAATTACTTCACATACAATTTCCTAGTGTGAGAAATACAAATGATCTGTAAAGCCACTCCGATTTATGCGATTTACTGAATACATCCGTCATTCCAGAACATCTACATCAAGATTTCGACAATGACAGCCTCGTGAACTTTAGTTGATAAAAATGAATGAACAGACACGTGCGTATCTCCTTAAATGCGCTTCTGAGGTCCATCAAACAGAAATGGGTGCTGTTAATAATGCAAAATAATCATAATTTAAACTTTTTTAATGTTAAGTAAACTTCTGAAATTTCTGTGAAATATTATTAATATATTTTCAAGACAACTAATAAGGGGATGCTTATTTACATACATTCATGAATGTTTACTGTATAATCACGAAAAACTGATTATTCATGAATCAAAAGAACATTAATTTGGTTATAATGGGGCTATGAGAGAGAGAGAGAGAGAGAGAGAGAGAGAGAGAGAGAGAGAGAGAGAGAGAGAGAGAGAGAGAGAGAGAGCAATAAACTATAGGGGGTCTGCTTTAATATGAGCGAGACTTAATTCGCTACTACGTAAACATTTCGCTCTCATAAATAATTCAACGGCGTAGATAACAGATAACCATAGCTATTGTAGAAACATCCTAAATCAATCCATCAAGCAACTGTACAACTTGATCTACAAACATAAATTAGGAGCAGACTACAGGGAATAGTCAGGAGGCCCAGCTAAGTATATTTTACTTTACTGAAAAATAATAGAGCTTCCTAAAAGAACACTTTCAAAAACAGATTCACCTGAAACTCCAAATAAAGATTAACTTGGAGAGAGAGAGAGAGAGAGAGAGAGAGAGAGAGAGAGAGAGAGAGAGAGAGAGAGAGAGAGAGAGAGAGAGAGAGAGAAATCCTTTCTCCCTTGAGGCATATCCCGCAACAAAGTCTTTCGGACTAAAGAGAAGGTACAAATTACCCCAAACTTTCGTAAAAATACCCAAACGACCCCAATTTGCGTCCCTAAAGTCAAAGTATACGTATCGTTTCTATTTCCTTGCGTCAGTGCCATCTACAAAAAGAAAAGAAACGTAATTGTGTTGGAGGTAGCCTCATTAAATTATTTAGCAGTTTTTCAGAGTAAAGGTTTTGATCTTGCACATTTAAAATGTTTTAGAAGGTATTTTTACACCCCTAGTAGCTACTGAAATCTCATACATTTAAACAAAAATTTAAAAACCTAATGAAAGCCATTTAGATCTATATACATCGAAATGACGAGGAAGAAAGTAATATTCGCTTTGGTACACAGCAGCATAAATCCATCTATATTGAGAGAAATATTCTTCCAAACATTTAGAGATAAGAAAAAGAAAAGGATATTTGACAGTATCAAAAGCATCAGTATCATAAAATAATAGTAACTGAAGAGTAAAGATTTCAGCAGACGATAAAGGTTAATACACAAATGTAGATGCTCAAAACTTATGCATATATAAGAAAAACATAAAGGTGAATAGACAGAAACCTGAGTACAACTGTTACTGAATACACGTACAAACGTCATGAAATATTGGTTACAGTATATGAGAACCACATAAGAGACAACACGAAACAAGCTGTTGAGTTTAATCAAATTAAATATCGATATCTGTCATTTATCAAATTATAGTAATCAAAATAACTTTGTAACAAAAACAATAAGGAAAAGGAAACTAAAAATCATAATAAATACATTTAACGACGTCCCACACTAGATGTCCCACACTAAAGTATTCTCGGTGGTGGCAAGTCTTGTAAAAGTCGACGGGAATATGAAGATCAATTTCATTTACTTTCATGCCCACATTTCGCTGGGATGTCCTATCGTAGGATGAACATTTAAAAGAAAAATCCATTGACAGGATATTAAACTTACGCGAAATATTTAGGATTTATATCGTGAAACTCTAAAATAATAAACACTGATACACAAGAGCTTCTTGCCACAAAAATAAAAAACCTTTTATCGGGAAAAAAGACCTAAAATGAAAATGAAAATACAAATCATCTATGCAACGTGAAATAACGGGAACATAATAAAAAGTCCTGTGAAAAATGAATACAATCATCGAAAATAAATCATTCGAAAATGATAAAAAATTGTTAACAAATAAACTTCAACACCAAAGTGATTTGAGTGTTCTCACAGAGCGTAAATAATAAAAAAAGTTAAGCCCACCAACATTTCACGTTCTACAAACAGATATCAAATGCATTTAATGATTTGAAAGAAAACCTGCATAAGAAAACAGAGTAAACAACAAATGGTGAATAATTAGACTCCATGCAAACTACAATCAGTAAAAACAGGGCAGCCAGGATAAGAAAAACCAGACAACAACAGCCAACCTTAAACACGCCGTTATCAGGAAAAATGTGAAAAAATTCATTCAAGTCTAATTCGAAGTCCCATCTGAAAAGAACAGCCCGCTAACGGTCTACATCCCAGCACTAAACTATGACGCCACTACGTAATAAAAATAGTTTTCCAATGGACTGAAGTAAAGTCAACGTTCAATACACTACTCCAGTAATAGATTCCACTTAGTTTAAGAATCCGGCGAATTACACACATTCATTTTTGTCGCTATAAACGCCAATGTTGCAGCTCTCTTTCATTTAATGAATGAAGCTATATAAGACCCAATGGCCGTCGATTGTTCTCGAAAACAATATTCGATACGAATCTTAAATAAAATAAAAAGATTGAGTTTCTTGTTTACAAACAATATTATAAATTTAAAACTAAATCTTCGTTTCGCGAAACTATTAAAGCTCTGCTATTGGCATGGGCAGACCACTTCTTTAGTTAAAAAAGCTTATTACTGTTGTGAGGGGCCATTGCAATACACTTTTCCTCAAGCTAAACTTTCACGTGATGGAGATGTTTACTGAAAATGAGACCTAAGAATGTCTGGTTCAATATTTAGTAGATAACTGAACAAAATCTAATAAAAACAAGCCCAAATTTTTACAAACAAAATATGATCACCCACTCCTGGATAACTAAGAGTGATCATTGAAATGAAGGGATAACAGAACTAAACTTCAGTTACCTTCAAACAGTTATAATAAAATCATCTCCCAGAATAAAAGTAGCAAAGCAATAAGAATAAATAACCAATTTTCCTTCATCATCTTCTCTTCATTCAACGGGTCCATTGTCCACATTCATATAGTAAAACTCTCTCTCTCTCTCTCTCTCTCTCTCTCTCTCTCTCTCTCTCTCTCTCTCTCTCTCTCTCTCTCTCTCTCCATTCCCAACGTGCTTGAATACAGCTGGAGATAGAAATAAATCTTTTGCGAAAACAGAAATGGGCCGTATTTAAAATCCCCCTATATCCTCCCCATCAATTTCTTTCCTATTACTAAAACAGAGATGCCTAATAAATCAAAACTTTGGGAACGGTCCTGCCATATTTGGATGAACTTCTGGAACCCCATGACCTTTATGGCTGACATGGAAATTTTTTAAAATTACATTTTTCGATGCACATAATTTCAAAATGTGAAACAGTTATATAGCTCATACGACCTTCACGACCCTGGCGAATTGGGGTTAACCAAAATAAATGTCTTTTGCGAGGCACAAACTCGTTTATATTGTGGGAATATTACTTTCTTATTACATTAAAACAACTTTAAACAAAACCGAACAGATTAAAAATAGAAAAATAATTCATTAACGAAAAAAGAAGGAAAATAAAATTTCTCTTTATATGTGTACAACGTGTTTTTGTATGTGCATGCTTGTTTATATATATATATATATATATATATATATATATATATATATATATATATATATATATAGAATCTACTATCACTTTTACTATATATATATATATATATATATATATATATATATATGGTATTCAACAAATTTTGTACAAAACTGTAAAAGACACTGCCTTTAATACCAGACTATTGAAAAAGCAAATATACTATTGCAAATATAATGCAACTAAGAAAAAATGTCGTCCATAAAGAAAGACTATACGGTATATTTAAGGTTCCACTACATCTCTACATATATAAACAAAACTATGGTAAGAGCTAAAACACCTCTCACAAGGGTATCTGCCTCAAACCGACTTTAGACTGGCAGTTAATAATAACCCCAAAAGATCAATCATATTTCCATTGTAAGGAGATATTGCGTAGTGGCTTTGCTCGTCGACTGTTTACCAATTCTCTTGTTCCAAATACAAAGTTGAATATACTGGTTCCAGGGTAAAGACTTTCATTTCGAATCGACTAGCACAAAGCTGTTAGTTCTCGGACCGCTACACCACTGGTAAGATCTCGTCTTGCTGCAAAGTGGGAACATTGTGAAAATACCTGCAATGTGACTGTGAAAATAGGTCATTTGAAAATCCTTATAAAATCCAGAAATGAACTTAAACTTAGAATTGGAGTCTATACACATTTTATTTATTTTAACTATTTTTATGACATTTTATGTAGATATATTGCTTACATTGCTATTACCAATGTTTTATATTTTATATATTTGTAATTCCTTATATATATACATACACACACACACACACACATATATATATATATATATATATATATATATATATATATATATATATATATATATATATATATATATATATATATATATATATATAAAATATATACACACATATGTGTGTGTGGCGACCTCAACGAAAGGTTCCGAGTTCGATTCCAGTGTGAGCTAGAACGCTTTAAGACCGTACCGTTACATCACACTGTGCCTCTGTAGACATTCGCACTGAATTGTATACCTGACAGTTAACAAAATCTAGTCGGTCGCTGCAATATGAGGCTGACAACTTCTTTCCAAAATAGTTGCTAAAGTTATGAAGGGCAGCATCTCCTGGAGTCACCATCTCTTCCGGAAAAGAGGCGTAACGGCGTGAAAAAAATCATATACAAATAAAAAGTCATTAACTCTGGTGTCTTGATAATAACTCCAAATGTTACACGAAGTGTGCTACATACAATAGGAGAAAAAGAAAGAGAGAAAAGAGTTGCGAAATCCTAACATTGACAGGAAAGATAAACAAAAACTTTCTTCCTCAAAGTTTACCTTGCTATAACTATCATGTGTGAGCGCCAGAAGGAGAGGCTTACCTAACGGTTTTTGCCTACTCAAATTCCTCGATCAAACCGTCATTACGATCTTCTGTTAACAACTCACCGACAAAGACGACCAGTGGTATCAAAGCAGAGGGCTATCACTCATCCCCCCCTTCAATTCCTATTGATCTCTCATACTCACAACAGTAATGAAAAAAAAAAGAACAATAAAGCAGCTCTACATTTTCCAGTGCTGGTTTGATTGTCCAACAAGAGAGAGAGAGAGAGGGGGGAGGTCGGGAGATGCAGGGCAAGGTGATGATAGGAGGGGGAGGGGCTGACGCACCAGGTGCGGCCATTGTTGGCACGTCGCTTTTTTTATTCTGTCTGAAACCTATGATATTTTGGTTCAAACAACACCTGAATTCACACTGTTAATAAATACTGGAAACATGGGATAGGAGGAATATTATACAAATTGATCACGTAAAGGTCCCGCAAGGCTAAATGTCGACAAAGGTATTACGGCAACCGTTGTGTTGCAATCTCTCCTTGGAAATGTGGAAGAAATGGCTCGCCACAGAACGTACAAGGTCACGTGACACAAAGGACACAAAAAATCAACTTTGGTATATTTAAATTCAATTCCTAATAAAATGTGATTTCATATCCAAAATCCTAACAGAAAGTGGATACCAAAGAAAAGTGTTTTTTTTTTTTTTGTTACAAAAACTCTTGTGAGAGAGAGAGCGCGCAATAATTATTTCAAATGCTGGCAAATTCGCTTTAATTCCAGCAGGTTAAGAGGTGACTAATAAAGCATTAAAAGGTCACACTTGAAGCACATGGACTATTCTGGATTAATCTAAAATGGCTAAATATATAGACGAGAACAAAATTAAGGTAAACATATCACTGCATAAAATACACGGTCAAATAAAAGTTATCTCATAGCAGCTAATGAAGTCAGCAACTGAGTAATATACTCCAATAAAACTATCAATAAAACAATATAAATCAAAGATATAAATTTTTTTTCAAAGCACAGCATGGAAAGATATGCCGCCTCAAAAAATTATTAAGACCATGCAGACTGCGATTTATAGGATTACAAAAATGCAATTATGACAACACAATATTAAACAATAAACATTTACTAACCAAACTTCAGAACCAATTAACGTGGAGTATAGACATTTACCGAAACCAAATTACGTGAATACCAATCTGGGAAAACAAATATATCAGAAATATATATACATTCACACCAAAGCCAAATTCAAATCACATGAATAAGATATTGTTTCATTATAATAAAAAGTAAAATCACTAAACACTTACTCACGGAAAACCAACTTATAGCCCCACCTCATTCGAGTGCACAGCTCCTCCTAAAACAACACAGACATACCCTACTAGGTATCAAGTTTTACCCATGTCGATTCATCTGACAGGTACACTTGCATTAGAAAAGCAAATTTTGTAATGTATCAAATTTAATTATTCCACACTATTAGAACAAAATTGTAGGCATACGAAAGTAGATAATATAACGTTGCCGAAACATCATACACCACCTAAATGCAAAATACAGCGTTGCTTAAAATAACACACCTAAGTGAACAGCCTTACGGCGACAGAACTGCATTCATAATAAACTTGACACTCCGATGGATTAAAACTAATTACAAACCTTGTCAAATTTATATGTATAGCTTCACCCGGGAGAAATTCTACCCATAACATGGTGACTATATAGGCTAGCTTTACTAATAAAAAAATTATACCACACCTGACCGGATATTAAGAATAATTAATACAACATTACAACCATATCAATCTTGATATAGAGCTTTACCAATACAAAATCAAAACTTTACCAAACTCGTTGCACAACGGTACCAATAAAACTTATAGCCACAACCAACTGGTTATACACTTTAACGAAAGCAATATTATAAACTGAACAGTGTTACCAATGCAGATTTCAATCAACACTACATGAACATGGAACACTACCAGTACTTGACCAACTCCTATACACAACTTTATCAAAATTAAGTTCTACCACACTAACTATACAAGTTTCCCTTCCTATAGAATAACTGCGCCAATATTAGAAGGAAAATGCAATAAACTGGAGCAATTCTATAAAGTAAATCTTAAAATCTAACATCACCCTACCCAAAAAGTAACTACGTCCAACATATACCATATAATATAATCCGCAAGGTCACAAAATATAGCTATATTAAAGTGAAATTATCCTTAAACTCAATTTTCTCATTAGGTGAACACTTATCTTAGCTTTTACCTCTTAATTTTACCTTTTAGTCAGCGACCTTTGGCAGTCAATCTCCTCGGCTTTCGATTGTAAATAGCACCCTTACCTAAAAGTGTATCACTTGTGAAGACTGCGGGGGGTGTCCAGATCAGAGATCGCTGTTGCGGTGATATATTAAGCAAAATTTCACAACCTTTTAAAACCACGATAACCTCCCTTGTACAAAACCATATGTACATCAATAAGAGTATGAATATAATCGCACGCACATACGAAGCAAAATACATTATAATTTAAACTCAAGCAAATGAAGGACCACCTACTTTTCAAAATAGCATTTAAATGTTGACACTTCGGGTGAACACACAAATATTCACCAGAAAACGAACACTGTAAACAGCAAGCTAAAAATTGCTGATGCAGGCATCAAAGGGAAGAAAACTTTTAATAAACTTCAATCAGAAACTTATTCTGAATTAATTAGCAGCAACAAATATGCAGTATACATAAATATGTACTTACATGTTTTATATATATATATATATATATATATATATATATATATATATATATATATATATATATATGTGTGTGTGTGTGTGTGTGTGTGTGTGTGTGTGTGTGTGTGTGTGTGTGTGTGTGTGTAGAATCTACTGGTCACTTTTTACCAGATACATATGTAATTATAATTGCGAATTCTTCGCGCTTTTTGGATACGCTTGTCACTTCAAAGCTTTAGATCCAAGTGCAAGAAATTTGAAGTAATTATGATGTCCGGTAACGGGAAACGAACCTGCGTCCCATAGTCACAACGTGACTTCGTTGTGATAATGAGACGCGGGTTCTTTTCCCGCTACCGGACATCATAATTACTTCATCTTGCACTTGGATCTAAGGCTTTGTAGTGACAAGCATATTAAAAAGCGCGAAGAATTCTAGACGTTCAGAATAGCATTGTGGCTATTATAATTACACACACACATACACACACACACACACACACACACACACACACACATATATATATATATATATATATATATATATATATATATATATATATATATATATATATATATATATATATATATATATATATATACATATATATATATATATATATATATATATATATATATATATATATATATATATATATATATATATATATATACTGTATACATATATAAGTGTGTGTGCTTTCATTCATTTAACAGAGGAAAAAAGGAATGTATAAAGTAATAAAGAAAAACTTCGTCATAAAATAAATCAGGTATTTTTGAAGAAAACAAAAAAATCTCACCCACACCTGGATAAGCACATATCCGCACACTCAAACACAAATATTCACACGCAATATTTATATGCATGTATGTATGTATGTATGTATGTATATATATATATATGTGTGTGTGTGTGTGTGTTTGTGTGTACTTATGTGTGCGCGTGTGTGTACCCTTGTGTGTGTGTTTGTGAGAGTGCACGCCCAAACACACGTGTTTGACTGTAGTATCGAGAAAAAGAGATACTTATATTTCAGAATGCAATTGTACCCCCATGTTTTCAGACCGGAACTCAGCTTGAAAACATCAACATGGATTAGAGTTTGCACATAACTTCGCGGCAACAAAACTTAAATGAAAGGTATTCAGTTTGCATTTCGTCTGAGCTGTTCACTTTTGCTACTGAAAAATAATTCTTTCTTGCTTTGAGCGTGCAAGAATCCAGAGGTCTCTCTCATTAAACATGAACTTTTTCACAGTTGTCAGTTGCCAGACACAAAATACAATATTTTAAATAAAATTATTTCTGCAATTAGTGATGGCATTACTGATTATTAAAAGTAAAAGCCTTTCCCCATCTACCTCTGGAACCCTAAATTTTATATCCGATGCGATAACATGAAAATTTACACGTCGTTTCAGGTTACATGAACCACATCTTGAAAAAAGAAACTAATGAAGAAAAGTGAGAGATAAAATGTGCAAATAATGAATTAGAAACACAAGTAGGCGGACTTAAAAAAATTCCTAAAGGGGTACCGGACTATTTGCAAAAAAATACTTTAGCAATAAACCTAACTAGCCAGCAAAACAAAGTATGCCCTCAAAGAGAGAGAGAGAGAGAGAGAGAGAGAGAGAGAGAGAGAGAGAGAGAGAGAGAGAGAGAGAGAGAGAGAGCCAAATCCCTTTTGGGATCCTCGTGACTTCATTCTAATCGACCGAAATTGACGACTGAATATTTTGCGGGGGACACATTTCCGATTCCTCACTTTTTAAACAGAATATTTTTCCTCCTGGGAAAATACTTGACTTTTTTTTATTCATTCGACAATGTCTCATCTGGTTTCAAGAAAAATGCATTTTCATGTTAAAAGTATCAAATTTCTAAATTAATCATCGCAAATGAGGCAATATGTTCAACCGAAAGATTTTGAAATGAATACTCGACTCTTCTTTTATTTATTTGGAAATGTTCCTTGATTCGAGGGTGCTCTGCGATATGAAGGTACGGACTTGATTTCCCAGTAGTACGAAACGAAACATCATTAGGGAATATTTTCTTTCCAACAAAGAATCGAATATCATGTTTAAAAAAAACACACACACACGTATATATATATATATATACACACACACACACACACACACATATATATATATATATATATATATATATATATATATATGTGTGTGTGTGTGTGTGTGTGTATATATATATGTGTGTGTGTATGTATATCCGTGGGAGTCGGTGAATGATAATGTATTAATAATGACATTTATGGTTTCATTCTCTCAAAAGAAATAAAACCATGTACTCACTGACATAATATATTTGTGAGTAAAGGAAAGACAAGCATCTCATCATAATGGCAATGAAACTTCCCAGAACCTGAAGGAAATAAAATCTCTTGAAAGCAAAATTTATATTTAACTCTGTGTGACGATTACATTCTACAAGCATTTTCAACGGCCATTATGAAATGTGCAACATATCTTATGAAGTCGGAGTACTTATATGATGTATTATTATAGAGGATTTCTACAAAATCAATATTTTCAATATTTTGCACCTTCTCATATTAATTAACTGTATACAGAAACTGTTCAAACACAATTTTTTTTTTATCATAGCAACGTTTGCGTAGCCATGTTTACAAATCTTGACCCAAAATTACTTCTCAGGCAGAAATTCCAAGGAAATACTCTATTCTGAAAAGGACTGTATCAAATGGCTAACGTAAATTAACCGGGATGAATTTCATTAGTGGCCAAATTAGAAGGAAAATAATGAAATGAATGTTAATATACGTCATCAGTCCAGGTAAATGAGCCATGAAACAAATGAACTAGATCCTGCATTGGGTATGTTTTCTATACTGACAATTAACGCGGATATCAGTCATGCCCGTTGTTCCCCTGTCTACCTGGACTTTCACTGATATTTTCTGCTCTTAATGCCCAGAGAAAAACAAGGCACCCGCCCCATGTGATGGAAAAGAATCTAGTGTTATATGCAAAATAGCCGCATAAGGTTTGGCCACTGAATGTCAATAGTTCGAGTCTCAAAGAATAATAGGTACGCACATCAGTTAACTGTTAACTTAACACATATTCAATCATTATGTAGTTCTTGATGAACAGATTTATGGACAAAAGTGGGACGTGAATTGACTAAAACTGGTGGTTTTAAGACCAAAACTGAGATGGCGAATGCCGCAGCAGTAGTGGAATTATATCCAAAACATATTAGATTCAGGGGACACTGATTGGCAGATCTCTACATAAAATTTGCAGTACTTAGATATATTGGTTCACAAAGTATTTCCACCCCAAGCTAATCAGATCAAAAAGGGCGCTTAATAATTTGTGCATGTACAAGATTGCCTCCGACAGATAGCTGCCTTTAATATTTATCTCTCATTTCTATCTCCTCTGTACACTCTCTGACGCTTATATTTCTCTACATCTACCGCCCTTCCACCGACTCTCAACACCATACATATTTTTCCTTCAGTTATTGGACCACGACAAATGTTTGTTTAGGCAAGGGAATTCATTTTTCCTTCTAATACTGAAAACTGTGTTTTTTTTCCAAATTAATGATCTTACGATAAAAAGTATTCGAAATTTGTATTTGAGTATTTATAGCTATAAATACATATTTGCCATTTCTATGAGAGAGAGAGAGAGAGAGAGAGAGAGAGAGAGAGAGAGAGAGAGAGAGAGAGAAGGGGGGAATATTCGCTAGTCAAACTGAATAATAAAATAGCTGTTCTAACAGTGACATCCGCATCACAAAGGGCATTTGGAAGGGCCACATTTACAATATATATATATATATATATATATATATATATATATATATATATATATATATATATATATATATATATATATATAAATACCCAAGGACCTTTGTAGATGTAGCATGGAAAAGAGCCAGGAAAAAATTTTATTTAACTAAAATAACAAACCTGAATTCAACAAGCATAATATTCTCAAATTACCGTATGACGAAAGGTTTTTACAAATTCCTAGAATTTTAAAGCTTTTCAACATAAATGTTGTTTTCAGTTATTTTAAATGTTAAGAGTTTAGTAATAAAAGATTCTCCTAAAGATGTTTCTGGCTGCATCTATGAAATTCTTTGTAAAAAGTGTAACAAAATATATTATGGATAAACTGGAAAATCACTTTTACAACGAATCAAACAGCACCAATATTCTGTGAGAACTGGCCAAATATCGAATGCATTATTCGTACATATGAGAGATTTAGATCATCCTATTAACTGGAGTGAATCAAGACCTGTGGTCCCGTGCAACGACGCAGTTAAAAGGAATATCATTGAATCTTGTTTTATCAAGTCAAACAATGAAAGTGTTCTAAATTTAAGTTTTGGTTTGTTTAAACTTGATGCCTTCATAATTAAAAAAAGTTGTTGATAAATATAAGCAAAATTAGTATTCAGTTTTATACATATTTTGCAATTTGAATGGGTAAGATTCCGTATCTCCTATGGTTAAGTATTTGGTTTTAGTTTATGACCGCGTGACCCCGGTTTTTCCTTATTACCTTTTTGTTTATTAACCCTTGGCAATTAACCATCTGGTATTCAATTTTATACATGTTTTTGGATTTTGTATAGCTAAACTTCCATATCTCTTGTAGTTAGGTCTTTGGTTTTAGTTTGTGACCGCGTGATCCCGGATTAGCTTGGATTATCTTTCTGTTTATTACCCACTGACAATTGACCATCTGGTATTCTTGTTCTTTTTGTTTTCTTTGTAACCTTCTTTTCATATGTGTCTCATTTGTGCCCAGACGATGCGTTAATAAACGTGAAAGCGCTTGGTACTGAACTTCTGCCTGTCATTTTCCTGTGGGATTTGCTTATACACTGAAGTCAGGTGCACCTACTGTGACTTTTTACATATATATATATATATATATATATATATATATATATATATATATATATATATATATATATATATATATATATATATATATATATACATATATAATCAATCAGAATATATGATATATATATAATATATATATATATATATTATATATTATAACATTATATATATATATATATATATATATATATATAAAAGATCTATACAGTATATAATTCTCAGAAGAGATGACCATCACACTTTTTATTTTACTATCCATTAATATCAGTACTGGAACACTGCAAATAGTTTCTCTGCGTAGTCACTATTTAAAAGATCTGCATAAAGTTTCAGACTTTCTCACGAACTGTGTATTGCTTTGGTCATTTTGCTTCAGGTAATATCGAACTGCCGTGCGACTGGTTACAGTTTCTCTGCGTAGTCGCTAAACTTCCTTTCACTAAATCATTAAGATATTTCACATTAAGATGCGCATGGAAAATGTGTAAACCAAGTAATCGTCCTACCTATATATCTATATATTTATATATATATATATATATATATATATATATATATATATATATATATATATATATATATATATATATATATGGCTCTCTGGGTAGCCCGTTGACTGGAGTTGTTGGAAGGAAACTGTGTCGAGGGATCGAGACCCGGCAGTACCGATCCATTTATCACTTATAAATTCCCCTTCGGTGATAATTCCTCCCCTGGATATTCCCGAAAGTAGCGTGAATTTTATATTAAACATCATTTGTAGCTTCACGATTGTATACAAATCACGGTGTGGTAAAGATTTCATAATAAGAGCTGCGTGTTCCAAACGTACCAATGTGCTGTCATGGTGGCGGAGGGTTAATGCAGAAGCTAAGAACAATTTCCCCGCTCTCGACGGGTAAACAAGGACAGCAGATTCGGCATTAACTTATACCTCTCTTGATGGCTCACTGGGTAGACCGTCGACTAGAGTTGTGGGAAGGAAACTGTGTCGAGGGATCGAGACCGGCAGTGCCGATCTATTTACCACTTACAAATTCCCTTCGGTGATAATTCCCCATCGGGGATATTCCTGAATTAGTGGATATATATATATATATATATATATATATATATATATATATATATATATATATATATATATATATATATATATATATATATATATATATATATATATATATATATATATTTATATATATATATATATATATATATATATATATGTATGTATATACATATATACTTGGTGTTTCGAAATTAGAGGTCCCCCTCCACAGAACAAATGGAAAGTTATGAAGCTTTCTGATATAGCCTATCTCCAAGTACATTATTTTAAGTTTCCATTAAGCTATTTTTCATTTTACATTTCTTGTATTTTCAGACTGAGTGATGGAGTTAGATACAGCCATGGCTAATGACTTGGAGGAAATCAGATGGATTGACCGAATCCAGGCTATAACCTTCAGAGAGGCCAGGGATGCTGGCGCATCCTTCATTTCACGTTCTTGGATAGCTAAATACATTAAAAGAGATGAATCCTTTGTTAAAAGAAACTGGAACAAAAATCCATATGACTGTCATCGTGAAAAGAGTGAGAATCTTGGAAGGCCTGGAGTCCTTTCTCAGGAGTCAAAAGACATCATAGCTGAGGCAGTGGGTAGACCAAGAAAGTCTTTACATAAATTGGCGCTTGAACTAGAAGCAAAATGGGGAAAGAAGAGAAGTTATAGTGCTGTATATCGTGAGTTGAAAAAATCTGGTATCAAGCCAGTTCATGTTATCAGCAAGCCCAACATCACTCAGCAACAGAGAGAAGACCGTGCATGGTTTTGTGGTTCATTTCTTAAAGATTGGGATGAAGCTGCCTTTCTCCATGTTGCCGCATCAGATGAATTCTTCATTTACACAGTCAGGAAGCCAAATCATGAAAATGACATCATTTGGGCTGCAAAGTTGGATGATATCAGCAATGACGTGCGCTATCACCAAGTTGTGAAATTTCTTGAATGTCTGGGAATCTTTCTGTTTCACAGCCAAACGGTTAATGTGGATCATCAAAGAAAAAGGACAGTCATGGAATGGCGAATACTTCAGAGAAACTGTGCTTACTGGTGGAGTATTTCCTTTCCTAAAAGATCCTGAAAATGTGTTATCTGTTGAAGAAGTCACATTTTTGCATGATAAGGCACCATGTTTCAAGGCTCTTCAGACACAGGAGCTGCTTCGAAACAGTGGTATCGATTTCTTCTCGTCAAGTGAATTTCCAGGTAGCTCCCCTGACCTTAATGTGTGTGAAAACATTGGTAGTCTCTTAAAGGATCGTGCTGAAGCGCGCACAGTGAACTATGATGGTACACCAAGCCTTAACGACCTGCGAAGACAGGTGACCGAAGTGCTCAGGGAAATGGAGTTTGAGTCTCAGCTTTTTTTATATTAAATGCTCAGAGAGAAACTTAAATGAATACCTGTTCTGAATTACTTTTGTTTTTTGTCCATATCAATTTTAGTTTATGCTGTAGAGGGCGTGCTCTGATTTCGAAACACCCTGTATATGTATATACATATATTTATAGAGTATACTGTGTATATATATACTGTATATATATGTATATATGTATATATATATGTATATATATGTATATATATATACATATATATATATCAACTCCCGGAGCAACAGCTCAAAGAATAATCCAAGGGTATCAGGGAAGGGCAATATCCATGAATTTTATCGCAAGACAAGATTTCACAATTTATCCAAGTTGCATTTTCAGGACTGGAAACAGCGAACATAGCAGTCAGTATGAAGATAAAATTACAGTTAAACTCTCAGGACAAAATTAATATAAAAAATTACACCTCTAGAACATTTCTGCGGCTCACCTCTTCTCTTCATCATCCAAATACCTATTGAAATCAACTACTTCCATTTTCCCGCCTTCCAGATCAACACTCATTTCTCCATCTTGCTGGATATTACCTTCAAAACTTGACTCTTCTTCACACTTCCCTTTCTCTCCTTGAAACTACGGTCAAACTCTTTTACTACTAGTTTCTCATCACTATTCCCAATCAATACTATCATTTCCAAACATCTGCCACCGTACATTTCGTTCACGACCCATCCACTCCCTTTACTCACAGTTTTGCACTTATCTCTAATGTCCTTTCTTTTGACTTATCGCATAATTTCATCTATAAAGATTTAAAATAATCACAAAGACATAAGAAAAAGCCTACTTTCACAACAAGCCATCCCTTTTATGGCTATACATTTTACCCCATGTTACTTTTATCATAAAAACAAATATATAAATATACATATATATAATATATATGTATATATATATATATGAATATATATTATATATATATATATATATATATATATATATATATATATATATATATATATATATATATATATATATATATATTACTTGGAGGAAAACTGTGAGAAGGAACGCTGGAGAAGAGTGGACATTTGTAAAAGATAAAACACGGGAACGACAAGAGTGGCAGAATTTCACTGTGGCACGTTGTGTCACGCAGCGTTTGGCAATTATATTATATTTTATATATATATATTTATATATATATATATATATATATATATATATATATATATATATATATATATAGATATATTTATATATAGATATATTTATATATATATATATATATATATATATATATATATATATATATATATATATATATATATATATATAGAGTATGCAATGGAAGAAAATTCAAAGAAAACATGAGCAAGAGTAAATTATGAACGTACATGGAAACCAGCAAGATCTACCGATGAATCTTACTATTGATGGTAGGAGACTGGAAACTGATGATTCGTATAGTTAGTTGGAGTAATTACCATGAATGATGGTAGGATGAAGAACTGGGCAAGTCACAGAACAGCTGAAGCGAGGGAGGTAGCTGGCAGAAGACTGAGAAGAGAGGCTAGGAGTGTAGGAAGGTGCTGTTAAGCCAGCTCTCCTTTACAGATGTGAAGTGTGTACGTTACATGTGAATGAAAGAAAGAGATTAAAGCTGATGAGATAAAATGTTTGCATAACATAAGTGGCCTATGAAGAACTGAAAAAGTTAAATAAGTGAAGATTTACAGAAATGGTAAAAATGGCTGAATATTTTGAGATGGTTTTGTCATGTTGAAAGAATGGAGGACTTTGCACTGGTGAGAAAAGTATATAATTTAAAAGTTCGAAAAAATGAAAGGAAGACTAGATAATGCCGAGTATAGAAATAGCAGCGGTATTGAAAAGGAAGGACCTCAATATCCAAGAAGTATTAAAGTGCGTGCAAGATAAAGGTGAATGACAGAGTGTGTGTTTGTGTGTGCGTGTGTGTGTATGTGTGGTTAGGGGTTCGAGGCATTTTTAACGAGGCTTATGTGTAAGCAAATGAAGGAGCTTTTGTGAGTTTCAGCAGAGGCGTTTATCCCTGATTCAGCAGTGAATTAACAGATGTGGCAAAACCAGTCAGGTCTTTTTTCTTTAGTCACCCCTGACATGGAAAATGGTCTTAATGTTTACGTTATATATAAATATATAAAATATATATAATATATAATATATATATATATATATATATATATATATATATATATATATATATATGTATGTACGTTTGCATGTATATATAAATATATACAGCATATATATATATATATATATATATATATATATATATATATATATATATATATATATATATATATATATATATATATATATATATTATATATTTATATTTTAAGTACAAAAATGTGGACACAAAGAAACCATTCATAACTAACGCTTAGTTTTTCTGCACAAAACACCGTGGGTGGAGCCTTCTTTTTCTTCTTGCGCCGCTATTCCAGTTAAGTGAACTAATGGTTCCTTGGAAATGAGATTATTTGCTCGAGTTGTCCAAACACGCCTAGTCGCATTCATTTTATGGGCTTGGCCTTTTTCCTGTTACTGAATGGTTATCTATAAAAGTCTCTCTCTCTCTCTCTCTCTCTCTCTCTCTCTCTCTCTCTCTCTCTCTCTCTCTCATACTAATTTTGTATGACTATGGTCTGAAATGGTTTTCTGCTACGGCAAATAACCGTTCTGTCAGTGATCACTATGCTGATTACGTTTCATTTTATATTCTTACTGAAGGTTCTATATTTATTAAAGTTCACGTCTTATGAATAGGAAAACACAAGGACACATATTTATACTTCTTTGCATATTGTCGTGGTTTTAAACTCATACGAATCTCTCTCTTCTCTCTCTCTCTCTCTCTCTCTCTCTCTCTCTCTCTCTCTCCAGTCGGCTAAGGAATTGGCAGTGGAAAGAGGCGCCACTGGTAATATTTTCTCTTTTCTTGGAGAAGTTCTTCTATTCCTGCTAACCCTGTGAAGACCCCATTTCTTCCGTAATTCTTTTTATTCAATTATTCCTAATATTTTATTGCCAATCGATACTTTAACTTTTCTACGTACGATTTTCATCCATGTTAGTGAAGGAGGGGAATAAATTGTGTGAGGGGAGAGGGGGTAAATGTGGGTACATGGGTGAGGGGAGGACCCATACCCTCAGTTGTGGTAACCTCAGGCCAATCAATTAACTGCTCTAAGGAATATTGATCATGCGCTTATTCTTGCCTGGTCCCTATAATGCTGGGAGGCCTGAGGTCGGTTCGGATGCCAATCAATGATTTTAAAGGTGTGCCTTTTATTATTACTAGCCAATCATAAATATTATTAATATGTGTGTAGCTTTTTAAAGAAAACGCAAAAAACTTATGGTTGACTTCTGCTTCATTATTTTCATTCTTATTATCCTTATTGTTGTTGCTTTTGGCTTTGCAATCCTTGTCATTTATACTATTACTGTTGCTGATAATGCTAATGAGTGAAGCGGTTGCTAATTAAGAGTACAGAATTCGGAACTTTCTTTTCAAAATAATCCCCGAAGCGTAAAACTTATTATTCACCTCATTAGTCTCTCGCCATATTTTTCGGTGATCACATTAGAATAGGGATACCGCTCGCCAGAGGAACTCCCAAATTAAATGATGAGGAACAGAACACAAATTTGTGCAAGATGGGCAGAAAGAAAGTAATATAAAATGACGAGGAGCAACATGGCAGAACCACTGACTACATTTGTGACCACCAAGTAAAAGCTCAAGAATATCATTCGTTATTACTCTAGTGATGCGAACCTGCATTTGTACATCCATTTGCTTCTGTTAATTTCTTGGGTTCGGGACTGACTTTTGCCGAGTTAATTCTCTTTCGCGATCGAAGCTTCATCGTCTCTCAAGTGACGGAGGAAGTTTACAAAAATCATACTTTGAGAAATGACATCACTTCTCCCAAAATCAGTATTCTGTAAGAGATAAATTATGTCAACGTATATTTAGTGTAGGCATGTACCTAAGCAATTTATTTATGATAGGCAAGACTTGTAATTTGATTTATATAAATCGCATTGTAGCCTGTCCTCCGACTGTCAACAGATCTCTTAGGCCATCTTGTATTCTAGAGTTTTCATGTTTCTGCTGCTTTCATGATAGTCACCTATCACTGTCATTTCTTCTTCTCCTTCTTCTTCCTCTTCTTTTTCGGTGTTTTACTAGTTATAAACCATATAATTTATACGTAATAAAATGTACATCATAATACAATGTGGAAAATAAAAAAGACAAATATACAACTCATAACTTACTACACGCTCTCTGTACGTCATGGACCGAAAATTATTACCGAAACCAAATCTGGTATACTGATGGTTTTATACACACACACACACACACACACACACACACACACACACACACATATATATATATATATATATATATATATATATATATATATATATATATATATATATATATATATATATATATATATATATATATATATATATATATATATATATATATATATATATATATATATATATATGAATATACACACACACACACACACACACACACACACATATATATATATATATATATATATATATATATATATATATATATATATATATATATATATATGCATATATGTGTGTGTGTGTGTTATTTCTTATTTCGTATAAAATTTAACGTTATTTTATTCCTATTTACTTTTCCTGGAGGCACTAGGTGAAAAAAAAAAATTCGTAGTCCTTGACAAATTCAAAATCGGTGACGTCTTACGCTTCTCATTGCTTTCTAACGATATCGATAATGGAACCTAGACTCTGGGAGCTCCCCTGAGTTTCCAAATGCATTTAGGACATCTATACTGATTAAGCATAGATGCAGCACTAAGCGATGAAGGGAGGCTTCCAATCTTGCAGAGCTGCAAGCACATCTCGGCACTTCCATCACGATGACTACAGCTGTAGGTGTTCTCCGCCCACCTGAGGTTACAGTTCAAATGCCTCAGCTAATCAGAAGCCTCATTGATGTCGGCTGCAGATATTTACCGCAAGCTCCAAAATAACAGACTATAGTGATGAGTGAACGCAGCGTTCAATTAGCTTCGCTAAACTAACAATGGAATCTTAAAAGACCTAGATAACTGATTTATGAAA
The DNA here is from genome assembly GCF_040412425.1 of Macrobrachium rosenbergii. Taxonomy (NCBI): domain Eukaryota; kingdom Metazoa; phylum Arthropoda; class Malacostraca; order Decapoda; family Palaemonidae; genus Macrobrachium; species Macrobrachium rosenbergii. Next base: position 26,409,360 of record NC_089750.1, read on the forward strand.
CTGTTAATCGATCGTTCCTACATCAAAGGAAAACGACGCAGGTGGACGTTAATCGAGATCCAACAGCAGGGCATACGGTACCAGGCCCCCATTAATCAACAGGACCTCATACCGTGATTCCAGGTAACATTCATTCTTTCACGAAAATTAACAAACTATATTTGAATGCGTGTACGCGCGCGCGCGCACACATACACACACACACACAAACATACACACACATATATACACATATATATTTGTATATATATATATATATATATATATATATATATATATATATATATATATATATAATCTCATTATATGTATATTTTATATACTTAATATACTTATACGTACATATATACAAACGTACACACACACACATATATATATATATATATATATATATATATATATATGTATGTATGTATATTTATGTATATATATATGCCTGTGTATCGCTGGATAAGTCATCGAAAAATGAACCAAAGGCGAAGTTACTTAGTACATTCGTTTCGTTAGAATACAATTCCGAATAACAGGACAGTCAAACAAGAGGTTACAACAATAAAGTTTACAGTCAACCAACCAAAAGGGCCAACCTTAAATCTGTTTGAAAATAAAATGATCAAGCTTACATAACTTAACTTAAAGTAATTCACTACAATTCTTTATTAAAGCAAATTAGATAATATGACACTTAGTTATATTATTGCTGCTCATCACAACAATAGAACCTTCTCAATTAATCGCATGGTTAGAATTTTGTATATATTTAAGGTATCTAGGACAACTGGCGGCGATCAACTGGCCACAACCCAGCTTATCTCAACCAACAGCCCACTGATTTTGGGATGACATCTCGCCCCGGCCAATATGCCTAGATAATAGTTTATTTCCTTCTTGATTACATGTATTGAAACATGTGAGCTAAAATTATTTCATAAAAGAACTTTACTGAAGTTAGAAAATAAGAGGTACAATTGCAAATATCTAAGTGCAGTCATGGGCAGAGGTTATATTCAACAAAACCCCTATTGTCAAAGTCCATAAAAATGGATTCTATCTTGGCATCCGCTTCTCTGAACTTCTTAATCTTAACAGAAATGTTTCGACCCTCATCATTATATTGCCGAGAAAAACCAGAGGTTTTAATTTTTTGTACAAAGTCAAAGAAGCAGCCCCTAATTTCAGCACCTAAGAAATGAGGTTGAAGACTTTTGAATTGATAACCTCAAAATCGCAGCAGATGTTTCGTGATGGCATTCAAGTTGAATTTCGGAACCATACTAAAGAATCCGTCAGAGGATGAACGCCGTTTATTAAGAAGTAGAGCAAGACAACTGGAAGCATCTCGGCAAGAATTAGAGATCTGTGAAAAAGAGGAGGTGTAAACATGAACGTCTCATCAACAAAGAACTTTTAAGCATTTCGTCCAGTTGCATTTCTTTGCTTTCCAAATATAATAATTCAGCATGATACACCACAACCCTTAGTGTCAAAAAGTGAAGGAACTGCTGGTTCCCCGCTCGTTCCCTTTTGTGGGTTGCCTCCTTACCTTCAAGTTTTTATGTTTTGATGTTTTCGTCAGTGAGCTGCCGTTTTTTCTTTTCAGTCGGGTCTGGTAGGGCAGCGAAGGTAGCGGCAGTGGCAGCAGCAAGTTTTGTCGACGTTTTTTTTGCAGCAAATTGGAGCACGTCAGAGGTGGAGTGTGACCGTGATTGGGACCACGAGCTGCTCATTTTGATGACATGAGGCTGTCTGACGTCTCCATCGGGTTTTTCTGGTTGATGGGTTTTGTCCCTGTTGCACAGCTGAGGGCTGTCTTGGTGCCCTGATGGATAAGTTTGGTTTTTTTCTGCCTGCTGTTGTTTATTTTTGCCTTTTTTTCTTGCTACTTTTTGTTTATTTAACTTGATTTTTTTAGAGCTGCCTTTTGGTTTTTTTGATTTTATCTTTTTCTGACTCACTTGTAAATATTATAAATAAATTAATATTTGCTCATTATATTGTTTTTTTGTCCATTTGCAGTCAGTCATCAGGTCCTGAGTATATTAAAGAACCTGCATGAACGTTACATAACAAAAATAAATTTTGGGGTTCTATTTGTCCAGGTTTTTAACTCCCAATCTCCAACTTGTTTAGTTTTCTTTGCATAAATTTTCAGAAAGCTCCGTGATTGGGCATAACCCCTTGACATGCTTCTGTCACCTTATCTAAGCTTTCACTGATAAGTTGAGATGTTTCTTCTGTAGTTTCACGAGGCCGTGATTTTATTTTCGTAATTGCTTTTTGTCCATTTGAGCAGCATCGGCAATACGTGCATGAACGTTGATATACTTTATATTTGTCCATTTTTACAAGAATTCGCTCTTTGAATAACCTTTTCCACGTCTCTATATATCATACCATATATATATATATATATATATATATATATATATATATATATATATATATATATATATATATATATATATATATATATTTATAAACTCTTTACTTCGCTGTGAGGGAATCGCTGTTACCATTACCGAAAAGATTTGACGCTCAGCTGTTCTGCAATACAGATATGTTACTTTTGACAGAAAAAAGGGCAAATCGTTACACCAAACATAATACAATGACTTAAAAGTTCACGCCCAAACAGCATGCAATATCTACAACTCCCGTCAGGCATTGGTTTAAACAGTGTAATGTTAACCAAACTCTATCGTTCGTAAGTTACAAAAGCTTGCATTTTTTTTTTTTTACAAAATATGACATAACTGCAATTTCTAAAGAATTGTGACATAAACCCACTTAACCTTTATCTTAAATAATTCACTATAATAAAATTTATTATTATGCAGTTGTATCATTATGGAGTTGTTATCATTAGATCTGGGCAGCACGGTGAGTTGGGCTGCGGCCAGATGGCCGCAGTGACCTAGGAGGTCTTATAAAACAGGAATATTCCACAGAAAGACGTTATAATGCAAACCCAATAAAATTTGATGGTTGAAAGGCTTTCTCATGGTGACTGGATAGAATGCTTTTGTTCTCTTTTTATGGGGACTTTTTGCAATACACATTTAATTTAAAAACTTTGATGTTTTAATTTTCTGAGATATTAAAAATATTAATAACCTTATCCTGAAGAACTTCAGTCCTAAAAACATGAATTTTAGTCCTATACACACGAACCTCTATTAAAAACACGAATGGAAAAGAACACCTTTTGTTTGTCTGCGATGATCAGAATAAAATGAATGTATGAACAAACGTTTGCTGCTCAAAACCAATTCAAAAGTACGATGGACACCTAAAAAGGAAAAGCAATCATCATTTTCCCCTTCATAAAGGAACTGAACTAAAGGTACACAACAAAAGAATGATTGTACAAGCACACTGAAAATACAAATCGGCTGCGATAGTTCACTCTCTCTTGTTTCTAACTGATATCCCTGACAAGGATTCTGATAATCACATTCCTCCGAGGTAGGGTAACTTTAAATTCCCGGAAAACAGCATAGGTAACTCCCTGAAGCAAATATCTCGGTTCCAAGTAAGTTTCGATTAAGTGTTCATATGGTCTCGACGACTTGCAAGGTTGATAGCTTTTTTCCGCAAAAAAAAAAAAAAATTATGGATGAAAAACAATAAGATTAAATAACACACTCAATCCTTCCGCTCTCGGGCCTCACTGTGACTCTACTGTTCACACCAGTTTCAGAAAGTCTGTTACAAGTTTCAATCATGTCTACCTTTTTTATTATCATCATTATTAAGGCAGGGAGCAAATGCCCTCTTTTACCTATTTTTACATTGGAGGAAGAATAACCTGCCAAGTGACAAAATTTAACAAAACCCATGAGATGATGAAGAATAACCTATATATTATAGTATATATATATATATATATATATATATATATATATATATAATATTTATACAGAATTTATATATCTTCTTCTTCTTCTTCTGCTTTTATTCCCATGTTACGATGCTTTCTTTTGAAGGACTTTTGATTTGCTTTGGGGTAGACCTGTGGTCACACATACACTGACACGCTTAGACAGACGTATGTTTCATGTAATATATATATATATATATATATATATATATATATATATATATATATATATATATATATATATATATATATATATATACTTAAACACGTAGTTAACCTAGTTAAAAGCCATCAACTTTCAGATTTTGTTTGAATATCAGAACCTTTCCCATTCACAACGTTTCTGTGCTCAGAATATTATCTTTTTCAAAGAAAACCACTTTTAGATGATTCTCATTTTGTATAATACATCCATCAACCACCCAACGTTTCTAACACTCTGCTAAATAGAATCGGATGAACGTGACTTTTCAGTCACACTTTCATTCATATTTAGCTGAAGCCAGTCTAAAACGATAACGCCTAATTCTAAAAGCGGACGGGCACAGTTTTCAAAATCATTTATACGGGATCTTGAAATGAGAATCAAAATCATTTTGTTACCCTTATGCTCAGCACTTAGCAATATCTATGGTCGATCGCTGCAGCATTTTCTTCAACAGATACTGAACAGCACAGGTACCCTACCTCATTCTTATATCCTAGGTAGCAAAAACTCCAACAAAATCGGTATACTATAAATATATTCTCCATTTATCATCCTCTTGACTTTAAAAAGAATCCCATAAAATAGCTTAATATTTTTTTTATTGTACATAAAAAACAGTGTTACAGCTACGTTCACTGACAGAAAAAACACCAAACAAACACCTACCAACCTCTTCAGACGTGGCAACCGTTTGCATTGTCATTTTACGAATGAAACAGTGCAGCAATTTTTCTTAATATATTACACACTTCTACCGCCAAAAATACAGCAATACATCTGACATACGTGAGATATACGCTTTAAACCTTCCCAGCCTACTACATTCCTATCAGTTTTTAAAACCTTTCCCTTTGCTGTGGCAGCGTCGAGTGAAAATACGATTTTCCTCTTAATACCTTTATAACCTAGAAGCTTTCTCTAAAAGACTTTAACATGGACTTGGTTAACTTACTTGGAGGCCTCTGATAGGAAAAAAAAGTGACGACAGCTTTTGTCTTCCTTACCTGGAAAGAAAAAAATTATTTAATAAAAAACATGTGTGATTATGAAAATATGTTTAAAACATCAGTGTTAAGGAAAGGCGATGCTTTACCTTATCAGTACTGGAAACAAAGCTAAAACAGCTAAAATTACAGAAACCAATAACAACAGAGGCATCAAAAGTCGTTTAATAAAATTCAGTATCATATAAAGTAATGAATATAGCTGATTGGTAAATATGTACTATACAGTCTTAGCATGAGGTTATGGGCATGAATTAGGGATGACATGGATTATTTTTACTTCGCTTACATTCTTTAACAAAAATCTTATGCATCACGTAGGCCAGTATTACGATCTTCACTGGAATTGCAGAAACATCAAAATATTCGTTTCCTGTAACGTCTCGAAAAAGTACAACTAAGATGAGTTTAAAAATAGCAGCCATACAGATGTAGCTGATTAATATTTTTATCCAAACGGCTAGCTAACCTGAAACCTTACTTGGAAAAGCTGAATGTTTCAAGGCCAAGGATACCAAAAGGGAAAGCTACCCAGGTGGGAAAAAGAAAGACGAAAAGAACTAATAAACTACATGGGAGAAATAACAAAAAAAGACAAAACAAACAAATGAATGCGACTTTTGTGAACCTCCTACGATAAGAAACATCTGCAACTAATTTTAACTTCTTTAAGTTCCAGTGACTCTTAATGACAAAGATACCCATCCCATAATTTGGTCACAGCGCGCACGATGTTTAATCAAAAGATGCCATTAAAATAATGAAGTAAGAAATATAATGGAAAATCATGCTTTCCTAACACTTTAAGATACAGACGACGTAGCCTGCTTACCTTACTAAAAACTACAGCAACCTCCTTACTAGCTAAGACTACAAAACTTTCCCAGTAGAGAAGTCCCTGACTATGCCAACAAGCAAATAAATCTCCAATACGGAAGTCAATAGCGTAACCGTAGATGTGCCAACTGTGTTCATATTTTTACCATAAACATCAAGTAGGTGAAGACTAGACAAGTAACTGCAGTTCAGATTTGGTTGCTACGTTCCTCTAAACAATCGCTCAAAGCATGCTTAACTGAATGGTCGTGCCCCCGGCTGCCAAAAAGTCATTAACACAGGTAGCATACCGTGATATTCAATAGCAGTTTGCAATTTGCTCTTCGAATGTAACAGCTAACATTATAGTCCATTTTTCACTTTAAGAATTAACCAACTTCTATTACAAAGACATAATAAAGGTAGCTGTTTGTATACGAATATTTGTGTGGTTGTGTGTGAGTGTGTATATGCGTTTCTGTCTGTCTCATTATTTGTTTGAGATCAACAGTATGATTTGAAAATGAGTGTGTTCGTGTTTGCATAGTTAACTTCTTTGTTATGTTTCCTTCCGTAATGAAATATGAACAAAAAAATAAGACCAATTTTAAAGCTGCGTGTTTAACTAAATTTAACTTTATATCAAAGTTCACTGCAGTACCTATAAAAAAGGGAGATTCTTGCAAAGAGGACTAGGTTAGTTCACTTTATTTTCTTGTTCATATTTCATTACGGAAGGAAACATAACAAAGAAATTAACTATGCAAACACGAACAGACTCATTTTCAAATCACACTATTGATCTCAAACAAATAATGAGACAGACAGAAACACATATACACACTCACACACAACCACACAAATATTCGTATACAAACAGCTACCTTTATTTCATTGTAAACGCAGTTTCGATGAAAGGAAAAAATTCTGTCACACTACTGAAAAATAGTTATCACAGAGGTGCATAAATCACTGTATCTCTCAGAAACATACACTACATTTTTTCGAAACTCTGGTATCTTCACTTTTCTGTTATATGCAGTGGTCAAAGGCTGTTCCAGAATTCCTCTCATAAAAAATATCAAAAAGGAAAAGACTAGGTACTAAGGTTAAAGGGGAGGGACTGATAGAAGGAGTTTGTTATTCATAACGGCATACTCAGAACCCAACACACATGGAAATACCTATTTGAGTGATTTACATTGAGACTGAACCATTTTATTGCATAACTAAATGGTAGTGCAGAACTAAAGGTCGGCTACACAAGCTTTAAAACAAGTGGTTGCTTTAAAAATTAATTAATACCAATATAAGACATATATATATATATATATATATATATATATATATATATATATATATATGATTAAGGACAGAAGATTTATTTCCAGAAAAGCTGACGATGTAGATTAGAAAACGCCGTAGGTACGACAACAGCTGCAACTGTCAAACACTAACCAGTCCTCTTAAATGAACATCGCTTTTCTAAGAATCAGTACAAGAAACCACTTTCCTCGAAAGTCTCAGGACATGTGGAACCTGACTGATCTGACTGTGGCAGTTAACTGGAACAAGCGTAGAAAAAAATCTTGAGAGGAAATTATATGGCCAAAACAAGAGCAATCTCAACTCTATACATCTAATTTACGCAAAAATCAATTAACCCTGAAAAACTAGACTCGGAGAGCATAATCATCGGGAAAATTTTAAATGAATCTGAAATAATGTATTATACAACAAAATCAACAAGAATGTGTTCATGTCACACACATGTCAGTTAACACGTCAGGTAGTGGGCAATTAAACACGAGTGCCGAAAAAACATAATTGGTTATTCATTTCATGCATGGCTTTTTGAACATTCACGTAGCACCTATATAATTAATCAAATTACAGAACAAATATTCAACTATATTTTTTCTTTTTTCAGCCATGTCAAGGGAAAACATAAATTAAACTATAAGATTGTTAGAATTAACGAGTGTATTGGGATATAATGCACCACATTTTTGTTACGTATTTTTCAATTATACAAAAATGTCAAGGCCGAGCGACTGTAAACATGAAAAGTTCATGGAGAGGGGTTTAACATGTGAAACGAAAACTTTAGGGCAGAAATAATAAGAATGTAAATAATCTGTAAGTGATAAAAATGTAAATAATCTGTAGGTGATAAAACCAATCTTTAAGAAATAATTTATCAGTCTAACAACTAACAGTCTATGAAATTCCCTTTATTATCTAGTAGGTGTCCAGCATTTACGTGAAACAAACAAAATACGACCTTTATTTATTTCCCATTAAAATCTTTTCACTATATGATCGTACTTACGAATACCAAAATACTCGTGATAACGCAAACGTCTAAGAAAATAGTAGTTAAAATTATTAAATGATTCTTTTCAATTAACTGATATCATGCCAAACACTGTTTTAATTAGCCAACTATAGAGTATATATTCACAAACACGGTAAAACAATCTTCGACAAAAATACTTAAGATAAAAGATACAGGCGGTGTTTAATACAATAAGAGAAACTTAGTGTGATTTTAAAGCAGTGCAATAACCCAATTTATTCTAACACAAATCCAGAGATATGTTTAAACACAACGACAGAATGAGAGGGGACCAACTTCTGGGTGTCTCATAAAAAATATGTTTAAATATAGTGAGTGAGTGAGTGACTTGGCGGGGTTAGGGGGGGTGGAAGTGATACACAACTGGAAGGTTGGGGATTTTTGTACCTAAAATTTAGAAAATGACCATATAATAATAATAATAATAATAATAATAATAATAATAATAATAATAATAATAATAATAATGATTAGTATTGTTTCAAGTAAATGTTGGTACGCCTGGTGAGAACAAAGCTGTACGAGACAAGTTGGACATTTTTTCTTGACTTGGCTCATTTTGACGCGGCGGCGACCTTTCCACTCTCACAAACCGATCTATTGAAAAAAGTTCTGAGCCGAATTTAAGGTATTACCAGAAGTTTTCGACCTCATCAAGTTGCATGATAGAGTCGGCAATATCTATCACGAGATTCCTTTTCTTGTATTAATGAACATAATTTCATCCGAAAACGAAGTTTGAAGGGGGGCACTACCCCCACCTGGGGTTCCTTCTTTTGAGAAGGAATGAATGAATCGTAATGACAGATTCATTAAGTGACTGCAGGGAGATGATGTATTTTAAGGAGAAATCAGTCAGAGGTTAAAAGCAAAAAGTCAAAATCAAAGTGATTTTAGTTTAAATGCTTCTTAGTCGGCCATATGATATCGATATTATTGCCATAAGGATAAAGTGTAACGAGAATATCCTAATAATTATTTCTCAATGCATCATAAAAAGCATCATTTTTGTGGTATTACTTTAATAATCACAGATTATAATGAAAATTAACAAATATTTATCAATTACGACCGTAAGTCACAAGTGTGTGTGTGCGTGTGTATGTGTGTATGAGTGAGTGCAATGTCCATTCATGCATACATACATGCCTAAAAAAACACAGGTTTGCCAATTTGCTCAAACATGACAGAATAATGATAAAGTTTATCAGAAGTAATTAAAATTCTAGCGTCAATTATCCTAGTAGGGGTAACGACGGGGAAGATATAAAATTTTTCTTTACCCATTTTATAATATTTTCATTACAACAAGAACTATAATTTTAAATTTAGAAAGTATTTTATGAAATTACGCTACATTATTTGTGTAACATATATTCAGCTTATGAAGAACACAAACACACACACGTATGTATGTATGTATAAATATATATATATATATATATATATATATATATATATATATATATATATATATATATACATATAAAGATATGCTTGTATGTATGTACGTATGTATATATGCATGTATGTGTGTGTATATATATATATATATATATATATATATATATATATATATATATATATATATATATATATATATATATACATATATATATATATATATATATATATATATATATATATATATATATATGAATAATATAATATATACAAGCATAATTTTCTGTATTAGTCAATGAAAAGGAATAGAAACCCCTGAGTAATTTTGCTAGGAAATAACTATCTATTAAAGAGAGCGCAAAAATATGTAAAAATCTGTAAATAAGTTCTGGATATGAAACCAACAAGAGAAAACAGAAGTCAGTTTTACTTTCATCACGATTTCAGGAGAAAAGACAATTTAGTCATCTCATCCGTTAAAGGATCATTGGGACGCTCCTTTCACAAAGACCTCCTGCCAGTTTGGCTCACATGAAGTAAGATTTTTCGAACTTTCATGTGAAGATTTCCTTTAAAATAGGTATTAACGTCAAATTTTCAGTTTTGGCACGCTAGGCTCATGTTTCACACTGACCTTACTCTGTAACCTGTTATTTTATGCGAGATAAGATTTTCATACAAATCTTGCAATCAGTCCTCAGCATTACTGAAAGTTACTAGACTCCAGACCATGACCTAAAACACAAAACCCATTTACACTAAAGGGAAACAAATAAACTGTACAACGCATTCACCTTAATTGTCAGCTATCTATCTCAGCCTGAAATTTAGCTCAGGTGAATCGACATATTGACATACGAATGCGTAAATCCGTCAGTTCCGTATTTTACCTATTGGTGAAGTTGGCCACGGAATAAATTCCAACGACATTTGTTGGGGAATACTTTAAAATCAAAATCTTAAATAATCAAAAGAATATAGCGTAAACAATATTCATAAAAAGTGGAAGAATGTATATATGC